>NC_080162.1:53907575-54207575 GCF_950295315.1 Erinaceus europaeus | reverse complement strand
TAGATTTATGAAATTACCATTGGTGTGAAAATGGGGGCTGGGGAATAGGGATCTGAAGCAGTAAAGCTAACATCCTCCAGAACCAAGGGATATGGGCACACCTCACCCCCAGAGTTGACTCCAGTTGCTGATTTGGCTCTGATGTCCTTGCTCCTGAGGCTGAGGACACAGCTGAATCTTTCTTGTTCTCTCCCTGTCTGCTCTTCTGCTTCATCTTTCTTCCTGTAACCTTGTTGTCACTAGGTTTCTTTAAGAAAATAAATTCTTGAGTGTCTGTCACCACAGTTCCTTGCAGTAAGAAATGGAAGGTGTGGCTTCCTTGAAAGAGAAAATGACAAGACAGAGTATTAGATAACTCAAAGGCATTGTCATGTGGGAGGTGAATTTATCCACCTAGATAAACTGAGAATCCTGTCTAACTTTCCAGCTTTCTTTATAAAAAGTTATAATCACTATTTATGAATTCAAGATGTGATGTGGCATGAAAACCAGTCCCTTTGCAGCCCACGTTTAGGAGGAGGTGCTGGGCATCCCTAAGTAAACAGCATGACAATGGAATTCCACTAGACTCAGAGTAAGTCTTTCATCTGTTTGTGGGAGTGACAAAGAAGGCTGACTTCCTTGAGCCTCAAGTGGAATCACAATTAGGAAGCTGAGGCTCTGCATGCTTGTTTGTAGACCTTACCTAGGAAACTGATACCCTCTGAAAGTGCCCCTTCATTCCAATGTCACTTCAGATGGAGCAGGTAAAAGGATTACTCTGCTTGTGCTGGCCTCCATCCATTGTCTGCACAAGCTGACACTGAATGAGGGTAACTTAACCCCCAGAGAGATAACCAACTGCTGTGTGTATACTCACATTTACAACTGGCAATTCCCATGAAATGTAGAGGTTGTTTTCCAAGGTCTTTTGCTTTATTAGCAGAACAGCAGGAACTGAGATCTTTCTGGCCTAAAAAGGTGAGGCTGTAGAAGAACAAATCCAGAGTCTCGCTCCATGATGCCCTAGTACAAACTAGATCCACCAGATATGCAAGCACCAAGGGGGATCATGCTAAAACAGTGCTCACATTACTCAGAATTTTTTTATTTTGAACTTGACTTTAGCATCCCAATATGTTTTTAAACAAAAAAAAAATAGTCTTAGAAATATCATAGAAGAAAATTTTTTTAAAAAGAATTTTATGGTTATGTTACAGTTTGTGACTTCTGTTTTGATGGCACAGACCAAGAAGACCAATATCCGACCCATGTTCCTTCTTTGACTATTACTTAAAGGTCTAAAGTTTCACAGACACCCCCTACCCTGCCCACACCACCACCAGCCAGCCCCAAATCTCAAAAAAAATGTAACTCTTCAAATCTTTGTCTAAGTATTTTCAGGCTGATGCCAGGCCAAGTTTTTCTCTATTGATATAAATCTTCTATAAAATAAATAACTTGTGTTGTGTTTCTGAAATAAGGATATAGAGTAAAGGAAGCAAATTTTATTCATAATTTTTCCATCTAGGTGATGCTTGTTGACAATTTAAAATTGTCAAATATATACAAACACATACCATACATATGGTAAAAACCATTCAAACATTGTAAAAGTAAAGATCATTGTAAATAAAATCAACGTTTGCTGCAAAGATATCCACTGATTACATTGCCTTGGATATCTTTCCAAATCACATATGCGTAGCAGCAAGATACACACATCCTATAATAATATCCACACTGTTTTATATGTAGCTCTTTTTATTTAATTATATGTCTTAGAGAGTGAATTATATCTGCTGGACATGGAACTACCTCATTCTTAATGGTTCATTCCTACAGTCACATTATAATGGACATTTGAGCCTTCTGAAGTATAAGCCCTTCTGTGCCACAGTTTTTTTATCTGAAAAATGAAAAAATTAACAGTAAAAGAGAAGATATGTGGAAAGCACCTAAGTATCTGAAACATAATAATCCATTATCTTCTTATTAGCTGGAATCATTATTTGTCATTTCCCCTTAGAAATATTTTGATAAGTATTAAACATTATTATTGAGCACTCTTCTATTAGAAGCTTTTTAGGTAGGTCTCAAAGATAGCACTATTGAAATTACACCCTTAGAATACCTTAGAAACCAGAAAGGTTTATAGTCTATTACAATGATGGAGTTACATTTTCTAAAGTACAGGGAAATCTGCCCCCCCCCCAGCCCCCAATGAAGCTAAAATTTGAGTTCTGCTTTTTGAACCAACAGACAACATTACCAAGAGACAAATTACTCAAGAGAAAGAGAGAAGAATACCATAGCCAATTGACAATGCAAGGAAAATCATGGTGGGCAGAATGTAATTACCTGACCTGGAACTCAGCCAACACTGTCTATTTGCCCAGCAAAAGGAAATCAGACCAGATGTTTGGGGGAAAGGGTTTAGTCTTAGCCAATGTTTCCCAAGACAATCTTTCCATCAACAGTAAGGTCATTATATCCAGGCATAAAGGAAAGCCCTAGAAGGTTAGGGCTTAAAGCAACAAACCCTAAGAGATTGGTTAGTTCAGCCCTCCATTCTACAAATGAGAGATTACCTGACTTTCCCAAATAACAACGCCAGTTTGCAGAAAACTCAGAGTTAGTTCAAAGGTTTCAATACCCAATTCAGCATTTTGTTTTGTTTTGTTCTTATTTGGTTGTCACTAAGGTTTCACTGTTCCAAACTAACTTTCTCAGATAGAAAGACACTAAAATATATAATCTTCCTTCATTGTGGTGGGGAGCAGTCTCAAAACTAGGGGTGGCCATGACAAAGCAAGTACACTATTTAAGTGAATATTTCGCTAGGCTTATTTGAATAGAGTCTTAAGATACTTATGAGTAGTTTAAAAATAATACAGGTCATATGTAAGTTAAGCAGTAATTGACGGGATTGAGCAGTTAGCTCACATAGTGTGCAGGGACCCAGGTTCAAGCCTCCAGTCCCCAACTGCAGAGTGGAAATCTTCACAAGAAGTGAAGACGCTGCAGGTGCTTCTTTATTTATATACCACACATCAGACAAAAAACTAGTAACCAAAGTATATGAAGAGTTTTACAAACTCAACAACAATAATAACAAAAATAAATAATAAACCCAACCAAAAATTGGGAGAGGATATAAACAGAATATTCACCACAGAAGAGCACCAAAAGATAAGTAGATATATGGGAAAAAGTATTCCAACTCATTGATTGTCAAATAAATGCAAATAAAGACAAGCTTGGATACTACTTCACCTTTTGAGAATGTCATACATCAGAAAAAGTAACAGTAACAAATGCTGGAGAGATAGAGAGTCAAAGGAACTCTTCATCATAGCCATTGGGAATGTAAATTAGTCCAACCCCTGTGGAGAGCAGTCTGGAGAACCCTCAGAAGGCTAGAAGTGAACTTTCCTTATAACCCTAAAATTCCTCTCCTGGGGATATATCCTAAGGAAACAAATCCACCCATCCAAAAAGATATGTACATTCCTATGTTTATAGCAGCACAATTTGTAATATCCAAAGCCTGGAAGCAACTCAGGTGTCCACCAACAGATGAGTGGCTGAGAAAGTTGTGGTATACATATATACACAATGGAATACTACTCAGATATTAAAAATGGTAAGTTCACCTTCTTCACTTCATCTTGGTTGGAGCTTGAAGGAATCCTGTTAATTAAGATAAAACAGAAAGAGACTGGTGAATATGGGATGATCTCAGCCATAGACAGAAGTTGAGAAATAAGAACAGAAAGGGGAACACAAAGCAGAACTTGGATTGAATTTGATGTATTGCACCAAAGTAAAGGGATTTGGGGGTGGGGGGATTTTCAGGTTCTAGTGCAAGTTGATGGAGGAAGACCTAGGCTGGAAATGAAAGCGTTTTGCAGAAAACTAAGAAATTTTACACACGTACCAACAATTTTATTTACTGTAAACCATTAAGCTCCAATAAAAAAATAAAAACGTATTTATTTGGGGAGAGCTTTAGGGGGGTTAATGACTCAAAGACATGCAATTAATGTCCAACTAAGTCAAACTTTGAGAAAGTGTCTTTCCTCCTTCATCTGTTTTTCTTTTTTCTTTTCTTTTTTTTTTCATTACCAGAATTTTCACAAAGCCATAGAGCCAAAGTTTATTTAGAGTCAGCAGAAAAGGAGAAACAAGCCAAAAGTTGACAATCTTGCCATGTGAATGTATAGATCTTATCCCACCTGCCTGGTGTCATTGGCATATGCTTTCATTATAATTGTGTCTCAGTACATTTTTCTTAAACTTTGACAAAAGAGAAAATGAGAAAGCTCTAGAAATTTGTTGCATAGCAAAAGTACGATACACACCATAGCTGAACTTTACACATAAAAATGGTAATAACAACAAGTTTTATGCTGTGTGGTTTTCACCACAACTAAAATTTGTTTTAAAGGAGATGTGTGGCTTTCTTTAGTTCTTCCATTTTCCCATCATCTGCAATGCAAATGTGATAGTGGGTACACCAACAGGTCTTACATCATTCAGAGGAAGCCACGTGCTATACATGACTGAGTCACAAGATATTGTGCAAAACTCTATGCAAAGAAATGCAGTCTCAGGGCCAGTGGGAGCACACCTGGTTGAGAGCATATGATGCAATGCACAAGGACTCAGGTTTGAGCCTCCAGTCCCCACCTACAGGGAGAAAACTTCAGAAAGGGTAAAGCAGTGTTGCACGTGTCTCTCTGTCCATCTCCTTCTCTATCACCTCCTCCCCCTCTATTTCTGGCTGTCTCTATCAAATAAATAAAGATAATATGGGCCCCAGATCACATAAAATCTATGGGGTTTACAGACAGCAACATATACACATTTCCCATATTAGGGAGCTACTCTCTTCCCTGATCCAGCTTTCTAGTCTTTTTTCAGCCATGACATCATCTCCCCAGACAATAACTTGGATCCACCTGCATATTAGATGTCAGCCTCAGGAAAAAAAATAAAGAAGAAGAAGAAAAGAAAAAAAAAAAACTAGTACAGTCATGGGCTCTTTGGAATACAACTAAAATAGCACTACTAACTATCTATAAAACAGAGACCCTCCTCACTCTTCATGTGAACTTTCCAGCCTTTAGGTTCATGATTAGTCAACAATTTTTTTGGCTCTATATGTTAATTCTTTTTTCAACCACCAGGTTCCAGATGCTAGCATGATGCCAACTGGACTTCCCTGGGCAGATGACCCCACCAATGTGTCCTGGAGCCCCACTTCCCCAGAACCTCGACACACTAGGGAAAGAGAGAGACAGGCTGGGAGTATGGATTGGCCTTCCAATGCCCATGTTCAGTGGGGAAGCAATTACAGAAGCCAGTCCTTCCACCTTCTACACCCCATAATGACCCTGAGGTCCATACTTCCAGAGGGATAAAGACTAGGAAACCTATCAGGGGAGGGGATGAGATATGGAGTTCTTGTGATGGGAACTGTGTGGAGTTGTACCTTTCTTATCCTATGTTTTTTGTCAGTGTTTCCTTTTTTTAAATAATTTTTTTTTAAAAACCTGAATTTGGGAGTCGGGCGGTGGCTCAGCGGGCTAAGTGCAGGTGGCGCAAAGCACAAGGACCGGCATAAGGATCCCGGTTCGAACCCCAGCTCCCCACCTGCAGGGGAGTCGCTTCACAGGCAGTGAAGCAGGTCTGCAGGTGTCTGTCTTTCTCTCCCTCTCTGTCTTCCCCTCCTCTCTCCATTTCTCTCTGTCCTATCCAACAACAACAACAATAATAACTACAACAATAAAACAACAAGGGCAACAGAAGGGAATAAATAAATAAAATAAATATTAAAAAAAAAACCTGAATTAAAAAATAAGAAAGTAGGAGTCGAGCTGTAGCACAGCGGGTTAAGCACAGGTGGCGCAAAGCACAAGGACCAGCATAAGGATCCCGGTTCGAACCCCGGCTCCCCACCTGCAGGGGCGTCACTTCACAGGTGGTGAAGCAGGTCTGCAGGTATATATCTTTCTCTCCTCCTCTCTGTCTGCCCCTCCTCTCTCCATTTCTCTCTGTCCTATCCAACAATGACAACAACAATAATAATTACAACAATAAAACAACAAGGGCAACAAAAGGGAATAAATAAATTAAATAAATAATAAATAAATAAGAAAGTAAAAAAGAAACTTAAAATAATAATAATAATAAGTAAATAAAGAACCTAGTATCTGGCATTGAGGGCATCATGTCAAACCTGTATGGCTTATTTATGGGTCTTGCTTATGTAAGAAAGAAAGAAATTTCAATTGTATCTCATGTGAAATAAACAAAAATGATTGCCAAAGAGCTTTTCATATCACACGAGTCAAGCCTATCAAGATGAATTTTTTGTCCCAAATTCTTTTAGTTTTACTGAGTTCACTCAAATATTCTAACAAGAATATAATATAAAGTGAAACTTCTCAGAGTGTGGCAGCCGGGTAAACTTCGGCATCACCTAAGACTTGTTAGGGATGACTACAGAGCTCCTGATTTAGACAGTCAGTTCTGGACTGGGTAGTCTGTATTCAAACCATTCATCCAGGAACTTTTTACATAATCACTGTTTTACCTGGGTCCCTCCCTGCCTGCAGGGTATTGGTTTAATCCCCACTGATTAGATGGAAGTTTTCTATGTTCTGTTTGCACTCTTTTTTTGCTCAGACTCCTCTCCTAGTCATTTCCTTTTGCTTGCCACTTCCGGTGAAGAGATGCATAAAAGGCGATGTATCTGATTAATAAATGAGATACTGCTTCCCAGCTCAGCCATGAGTCCTTGGTAGTCTGTCTCCCACCTGTGAAGCTAACCCGGCAAATGGTGCCCTGAACTGGGATTGGCAACAAAATACTCCTGATTGTGCAGTATTAAGGCTATCAGCTGAGTGTCTACATTCAAGAGTGCTGAATCCTTCTTTATCACTTCACAGCTTTGTAGCACTAGAAAAGTGACTTTATCACTTCAAGTTTCACTTTTTCCAAAGACAATATGAACAAAAATGAATACTCCTATACCTCATGTTTACTGAGAAGTCCCATTATCATAATTCTTATAAAGTTCTTAGTTGTCACATGTTTACTATCACATATACACAGATAATTATATTTCATTAGTGTTTCAATACAATACAATACAATATTTCTTGACTTGTCAAAAGATAGCATGAGAAATAGAAGATTCCTATGGAAGAGGGAATTGATAGAACTGAATTAGTGCTGAAGTCACTTAGAACAATTAACAATTTAAAACAACATTGTTAATAATAAAAGATAACATTTGTTAAATGTTTATCATATACCAGTGTTCTAGCCACTTTCCATGTTGCACTTACTAAATCTTCCTAATAAGATCCTGAGGCAGGTACTATAATTAAGCTTAGTATACAGATGAAGAAATAGACACAAAGAGTTTAAAAGATAAACTCAAGGTCACATAGCTAATGAAAAGGGGAAAAAAAATAGAGTCCATAAAAAAAAAATAGGACTCTAAATCTTACTCCCCTCCAACCCCACCAATCAAGAGCACTACTCAGATCTCGCTTATGGTGGTGTAAGAGATTGAAGCTGGAGCTTTGGGGTCTCAGGTATGAAAGTCTCTTTGCATAATCATTATGCTATCCCCCCTGCCATAAACCTCTCATTCTTTTCTTTCTTTTTTTATATTTATTTATTTATTCACTTTTGTTGCCCTAGTTGTTTTATTGTTGTTATTATTGTTGTAGTCATTGTTGGATAGGACAGAGAGAAATGGAGAGAGGAGGGGAAGACAGAGAGGGGGAGAGAAAGATAGACACCTGCAGACCTGCTTCACCGCCTGTGAAGGGAATTCCCTGCAGGTGGGGAGCCTGGGGCTCGAACTGGGATCCTTATGCCAGTCCCTGTGCTTCATGCCACTTGTGCTTAACCTGCTGTGCTAATGCCTGACTCCCAAATGTCTCATTCTTATCTTTGGCATTCCTGGGTATATTTCTGTTTCTGTCTAGGAATATATATATAAAGATAAGAAAGGAGAAAAAAATAGGTCATTAGATTTTTCACTGAGCACTTAAAATACAGAACTGTTTTAGTTGAGGGCCCCCTAGAAGCAACAGTGATGAATATAATTTATTTGAGATTTCAGGGAACACCTACAGGAAAAGGAAGAAATAATACAAGGAAGAAAGAATGGTCTGCAAAACCTGATAAATTCAGTCAACTATGTGGATCTGAAAATTGGATCTCAACCCTGCAAGGGAGACTGCAAAGCCTGTGTGTAGAACTTTCTCACCCAGTGGAAAAAACTGGGGAATTTGAAAGTCAATTCCTAGGAGATGCTGAATAAGTACCACTCCTGAGGTGTCAGTTCCCTGCTACTTTGGCTTACCATGCTTCCAAGAGCAGAGAGGACCTCCTAGAATCCAGAGAAAGCTCTTTGCAAAGTCAGTTTTGTCAAGGTCAGCAGTTTTCACACTGTAGTAGGCCTTAGAATTCTCAGAGCATGTGAGGGGTAATGTAAGAAACAACAAGAACACTAAAGAATAACACAAAGCAAAACTTGGGCTGGATGTGCTGCCTTGCATTAAAGTAAAAGCTTCTGGGGGAAGAGGGGATGAAAAGAGGTGGAGAGGGCCTTGGTAAAGAGATTTGTGTGGAATTGTACCCCTGTTATTCTACAATCTTGTTAATCGTTATTAAATTGCTAGTAAAAAAAGAAAAAGAAAGAAACAGTCTGCAAAACCTAATACATTCAGTCAACTACTGGTGCATGATGATGAAAAAGGATGTAAATTGAGGCTGAGCGTGCTCCATGGACACCTGTCACAAGGAGATGAGAAACTGTATGTCAGCAACCATACTACAAGCCATCATCCTTCCTAATTAGTAAAAATAATTTTTACTAATAAAAATTATTAGTAAAATAATGTTTAAAAAAGAATTTTAAAAGATTTAAAAAAAAAAAAAAGCATCCTCAGTGCTTCTAAGAACACAACACAATTACTAACTCCTTGTCCTCAAAGTTTTGGATTTAACTGGTCTAGGTGTGTGATAATTTGCAATCCAACCATGTTTCAGAGGATAGTGAAGTTAATGGTTGGAACCTAGTTATGAGGTCATCTGGTCTCCCTGCCTATAGGATTGACCATAGACTCCTGAAAAAGCCACAGTCCAAATTGTGTGTGTAACAGGAATAGTTGAAAAGGAATACTCAATATTCAAAGTCACATTCAAATTAAATAATTCCAATGAAATCAACCCCCTTCCCAAGATAAAGCAGGTCCAAGGTAGGCAGTAGCAAAGACCCATTCATTTCTGTATCCACAAAAGAATACAGTGATTATTGGTTGCTAACAACTGTCTCTAATGATACTCAAATTCATACAGTGTCTAAGTAAAAAAATATGCTTGATTTCAAAACTACATCCTTATTTGCTTTCTTTTTCAAAAGAGAATTTGCAGGCTGCTTGTTCACTTGTAAAGAGACATCAAGAACTCATTCCTCTGTTAGGTGATCCTGAATGCTCCCATTTCTGAGAAACCAGCCCCTCGAGCCACAGCATATGTGGACTCAGTGCTAAGAATACAGGGGCCTCGTGCAGGATAATAATCTACATGTTGATGAAAATGGAAATTATCAAAAAGTCATATTATGGTTTACTGAATACTATGCAAAGAAATCATCTTAAATTACGAATTTCCAGAATCAACAATGTATCACTTTACTAATCCAAAAAACCAAGCCAAATTTTAGTAACTTAATAAGGCACTGAAAGATGGCCTTGGTGAGTTTACTTTCTTGGCTCAGGGTATGAGGTCTGATTAATTGCTAATCATCTCTCATACTACTGTTTGGCTTTGGATATCAGCCAAAGACCTGCAATTTAGAAATGGTGGTTCCTAAGTAAAATATGGCCATACAAGGCAATTTCTTTTATCATCATATGCACATTTTGAAACAATTGCCCAAAGTTTAAAACCAATGAGAAAAATTCTAGTGCCTCAGTGTTGTTTTTCTGTATTGATCCTAGAAGTTAAGTCTTACAAATTTCCAGTTACTAAACATCTCGTACCAGCAATAACTACTAAAGAAATGTTTTGCTTTCCATTTTAATCTTTCTTGTGGATTTATCTGAAGGTCACATCAGGCCCACTCACAGTTGTGCTCACTGAATGGTGCTCAGCCTTTGAATAAATTGGCTAAGTTTACCAGTTACAATAAATTTCAGTATTTCATTTGCATAGTCATTAGAAATAGTGTGACAGATTATCCTTATGCTCTAAAGATTAGAGATTATTTAATTGAACAAAATTAATTACATCACGCTTAACTAAAAGCTTTGTTGTTTTAAATACTAACCCCTAATTTTTTTAAGTATAGAAATCCTAGTAATTTGTCAATTTGATTAATTTGATTTCTGTCAAAGTTCTCAAAAGGCAAGTAGGAGAAGTTTTTTGTTTGTTTCCCAAATAAAAGCTTTCAGCCTACTTTGGTCCATCCAATCCTATGACTTTATAAAATGACTCAAATAGGTAGATATTTACTTTCTTCCTTCCTTTCTTCCTTTTTTTTTTTTTTTATCAGATATACTCCACATTCCTGTATATCACTCAGTATCTGATTTTCTTAAGATGCCTCTAAAATTAAAAACACTCATTTCCTGGGACTAGTCTGTTGTCCTGGTATACTGCTTAATTTGGAGAAGTAGTGGATTTTGTTTCAAAACAATAAATCTACATTCCTATGTAAATAGAAGAAACCCATGGTCATCCCATCCACTGATCAGATGCAGACTGATAAAACTAATAATATGAGATAATAAAAAACATTGTTTGCTCTCAACAACATTGCCCACATAATGTCACCAACATGAATACTGATTTAGTACCATTAGAACTAGTTTTCTAACTTTGTCAGAAGCCTTCAGGACAACAGACTGGTTCTGTTTAAAACATTGGTCTACTGTGTGTATAATTACTTCAAGTATCCTTGTAGAAAAATGAAAGCAGTGGTGGGTAGATAATAATGGTTACGCAAAAAGACTCTCATGTCTGAGGCTCCAAAGTCCCAGGTTCAATCCCCTGCATTACCATCAGCCAAAGCTGAGCAATGCTCTGGGGAAGAAAGAAAAAAAGAAGGAAAGAAAGCAAGGAAGGAAGGAAGGAAGGAAAGAAGGAAGGAAAGAAGATGAAAGCTGAGCAAGAAAGAATAGGAATATTCTTTTTCCCTAGATTGAAGTTTTGCACTTGGTATGCTCACTTTCATGGTATTTTTTTTTTTCTACACTGGGGATTCACAGCTCCAAACTGACTTTTTCAGGTAGAAAGACAGAAATAGAATGAGAGAAATTCACATACAAATTACATCAAAATTCCATTTCATACCTGTGAAAATTATCTATATTAACAAAACAGAAAGTAACAGCTATTATGGAGGTTGTGGAGTAAAAAGTACTCTGCTACATTGCTGGTGGAAATGCAAACTGGTGCAACCCCTTTGGAAGACTATACGGAGAGTCCTTAAACAAATAAAAATGGATTTACCCTATGATCCAGCAATATCATTCTTGGGCTTTTATCCAAAGGATGTGCAAACATTAATTTAAAGGGACATATGTTTTCCTATGCTCTTAGCTGCATTATTCACAATAGCCACAGAGTAGAAGCAACCTAAACACCCATTTGCAGATGGCTGCATAAAGAAATTATGGAATGGGAGTCAGGTGGTAGCACAACAGGTTAAGCGCAAGTGGCACAAAGCGCAGGGATGGGCTCAAAGATCCTGGTTCGAGCCCCAGGCTCCACACCTGCAGGAGGGTCGCTTCACAGGCGGTGAAGCAGGTCTGCAGGTGTCTGTCTTTCGTTCTCCCTCTCTGTCTTCCCCTCCTCTCTCCATTTCTCACTGTCCTATCTAACAACAATGACATCAATAACTACAACAATGAAACAACAAGGGCAACAAAAGGGAATAAATAAATAAATAAACATTTTTTAAAATTTTTTAAAAGAAATTATGGGATATATACTCCATGGAAATACTACTCTGCAATAAAAAAAGATAATATTGTGTCCTTTGGGACAAAATAGATGAAATTGAAGGTGATTATGCTTAATGAAATAAGAAATGAAAAACAACTACCAGATGATTTCACTCACAGGTGAAATCTAGAAAATTGATGCACATGAACTTGCAAAGAGAAATAAAACAGAAGCAAGCAAATAGTTTCTAATAGTTATGAGAACTATGGTGTTTATCTTTGGGAGGAGAGAAGGTAGGGACAGAGAACTTTGGTGGTGGGTTTGTGGTGAGGAACTGTAATCTTACAATATTGAAACCCACTTTTTTTCTTTATTGGGGGCATTAATGGTTTATAGTCAACAGTAAAATACAGTAGTTTGTACATGTGTAACATTTCTTAGTTTTCCACAGAACAATTCAAGCCCCTCTAGATCCTCCTCTGGGATCATGTTCCAGGAACTGAACACTCCCACCCCCAACCTGAGTCTTTCACTTTGATGCTATGCAACAGAAACCCACTATTAATCACAAATAAAAATGAGGAGACAAAAAAGAGAGATAGAAAGACACCACCCCTCAGTGTTGTAGGGATGGAACTTGAACTTGGATCACCATGACAAAGCACTATCCAAGTTCCTCTCACAATGGATAGGACACCCAGTCACGTATCAGTGGAAAATACACTAAAAGTAAATTTTGGTCAACCTGAAGGAGGGGGGAAAGGGACACGGGTATAATAATAGTAATAATAAAATAGAACAGAGTAAAAAACCCTAACAGTCAAAGTGGAGAACCTGAGCAAAATGAAAATATAACATTAGATTAGCCTATAAATAATTATGTGTGTCTGGTGTGAATCATTTCCTTCACTTTGCATATTGTCTTTAAATTCCTCTATGTTATTGGATCAGTTAGTTATTCTTTCTTAACATATTTCTGAGTAGCCTCCCATGTCCATTTTATGGAAATACTAAAAAGTGGTGTTAGAACATTAGGTATTATGGTAAAGTGTGTATCTGGTAAAATACACACTATACAATGCTCAATGATATGGGTTCAAGCCCTGGCCACAAGATGGGAACACCATGCAAAAAGGAATAATTACAAGCAGTAAAACCATACTATGTTGTCTCCCATACTCGATCTGGAGGAAAAAAAAATTAAAAGAGTCTACTGGTAGCAGTGGAATCATCTAGATAAGAAAACCTTGGCAGTAAAAGAGACTCAGAAGAGGCTGATGAAGAGTAGGAGCACTCAAATTAAAGAGAATGGTAAAGATAAGGACAGTAAGACAAAAATACAAAAGTATTCAGGAAGCTTGAGGCAATCCAGTTGGCTTCAAAGTACAAAGTAGGAGGCGGAGCCAAGATGATGACTTGGAGGCAGCTGCTGGCATGAGCTCCAACAACATTTGCTAGAAAGGGTAAGATATCTGGCCTTCAGCAGGACGGTGAATAAGGGGTCCTAAGTGTGACACCAAGGAAGTGACTATAGCTCAGTTTGGGTTAGAAAACAGAGACAAAAGAAAGGAAATATTTTATTATTTCTGAAACTCATCCCTCTCCTCCACCCTATAACCAGACCTGGAGGCTGGAAAGCAGCTACTAGAAGGCTCCCCACTGAGTTTTTTTTTTCTTTACCAAGATTCCTGGCTCAAAAGGGATGTGATTATTTTGTTTTTTTTTTAACAATTGGCTGTCTTTGCTCATGCTGCCTGAGCCAATCTGGAGCTGTCCAGCTGCAGACTGACTGTTAGGGTTTTTTACTCTGTCCAATTTTATTATTACTATTATTTATACCCATGTCCCTTTCCCCCTCCTTCAGGTTGACCAGAATTAACTTTTAGTGTATTTTCCACTGATAGGTTACTGGCTGTCCTATCCATTGTGAGAGGAACTTGTTTCACTCTACATACCTCCTCTATCCACTCTCCCCATTCTCCTTCCTCCTAGCTAATTTAAAAAAACTTCTTTCATTGCATTTTTTTCCTTTATTTCTTTTTTTTCTTTTTTTCTCATTCTTGTCTTCGTTTCTTCCTCCTTCTTCTGCTTTCTGAATTCACTGATACTTGTTTGTGAACTACTTTGGGGAAGAAATCTGACTCTGAGTGGACTCTCTTTGTGTGTGTCTCTTCTCTACTTCCCTTTCTCCTCTTGCTATCCCTAGAATTTATAGTGGACAGTAGATTTGCATAATTGTTTATTCTTGCTATCCCTTTTTTCCTGCCTCTTTATTTTCATTTAGATTTGGTTTCTATTTTTTTTATTTTATTTATTTATTCCCTTTTGTTGCCCTTATTGTTTTATTGTTGCAGTTATTATTGTTGTTGTCATTGTTGGATAGGACAGAGAGAAATGGAGAGAGGAGGGGAAGACAGAGAGGAGGAGAGAAAGATAGACACCTGCAGACCTGCTTCACCGCTTGTGAAGCGACTCCCCTGCAGGTGGGGAGCCGGGGTTCGAACCGGGATCCTTATGCCGGTCTTTGTGCTTTGCGCCACCTGCGCTTAACCCGCTGCGCTACAGCCCAACTCCCTGGTTTCTATTTTTTCTTGGACTGGAGGCATTGTTTGGCTAACTGGTATTGGTTAAACTGCTTCAATCCTTGCTTCAGTTACTATTATAATTTCCAAGGTTGGTGACTGCATTTGTCATAAAGGTATTTAGTATAGCATAGCTTGTAATCAAAATGCAACAACTGAAGAACAACAGAACATAAAAATAAAAAAAACATACCAATAAAAAATGGTTAAACCAAGAATAAATAAAACTGCTACTACAATGAATGAAGACAGGAGCACAGAAGAAACTACAAATCAGTCAGAAGTAACCATAGATAAGAAAAGTATGCAAGCAATAATAAACTTAATAATCACAGAAATGAAAACAACTATAGAGGAAAGGGCTAGCAGAATTAGTGAAACAACAGATGAAACTCTCAAGGAAAATACTAGCTACCTCAAAGTAATTAGAGAACTAAAGATGAAATAGCTGAACTGAAGAAAGAAGCTGAGGGAAAGGAAAACAGACTAACAAAATCAGAAAACAGGATTAGCCAAACTGAGGATGAGCTAGAGAAAACTAAGAAAGAGGTAAAAGAGCTCAAAAATATATTCAGAGACACTGAAAACAAATACAGACACATATGGTATGTTAGACCAGAAAGTATCAAATACTTAGAGGAAAAAAGTGGTGGAACACTTTCCCACCTAAACCTCAAAGACATCTTTCATGAAACAAAGCCAATTGCAAGAAAGACTAAAGCAGAAACAAACCAATGGGACTACATCAAATTGAATAGCTTTTCCACAGTCAAAGAACCTATCACACAAACAAGGAGACCACTCACAGAATGGGAGAAGATCTTCACATGCCATACATCAGACAAGAGACAAAATATACAAAGAGCTCAGCAACCTTAGCAACAAAAAAGCAAATGACCCCATCCCAAAATGGGCAGAGGAGATGAACAAGACATTCACTTCAGAGGAGATCCAAAAGGCTAAAAAACATATGAAAAACTGCTCCAGGTACAAAAGTCCCCCCCCCCCACCAGCACTTCATCTGCATTATTCCAGCCTTTAGGTCCATAATTGTTCAACAATTTGTTTGGCTTTGTATGTCAACTCTCTTTTCAGCCACCAGGTTCCAGATGCCAGCATGATGCCGATCAGACTTTCTTGGACAGTTGACCCCACCAATGTGTCCTGAAGCTCTGCTTCCCCAGAGACCCACTACTAGGGAAAGAGAGAGACAGGCTGGGAGTATGGATGGACCAGTCAACTCCCATGTTAAGCGGGGAAGCAATTACAGAAGCCAGACCTTCCACCTTCTGCATCCTACAATGACCTTGGGTCCATATTCCCAGAGGGATAAAGAATGGGAAAACTATCAGGGGAGGGGATAGGATATAGAGATCTGGTGGGAATTGTATGGAGTTTTACCCCTCCTATCCTACAGTTTTGTTAATCTCTTCTTTTTAAAAGAAAGAAAGGAAGAAAGAAAGAAAGAGAGAAAAAGAAAAAAAATTGCATCTGTCAGAAATATATATATATATAAAAAGTACAAAGTAAGGATTCTCCCTTTACATACTGTCTTAAAAATGAAAAAACTCTTTACATTTAAAACATTCTTGTTAGGGCCCCCATGTGTACATATTTGACCATTAAGTAAAACTGCATTAGGATTAAAATTCCTTGAAACAGATTTTAAAAAGAAAGAAAGAAAAGAACATTAGTTATCCACATTAAAAAAGGTAAAATTGATCTGTTATTGAACATACACAAAGCCAGCTCAAAATGGTTTAAAAACATAAATACAAGATTAAAATTGTGAAAGAATAGATTCAATATGTAGTAACGATTCAGAAAATAGTTTTAAAGTATAATTTCTGACTCTTCAAAATAGTTCACCAAAGAGGGTGGGTATTTGCTTTGCCATATGTGTAACCCAGGTTGGATCTCAGCTCCTATCACTCAAGAAAAAGTGTCAATTTGTGGTGTCTTTCCCTCTCTCCCTCTTTCTCTTTCTATCTGGAAAAGATAAAACCATAGCAGTGAAACCCAAGAGGTGGTGATAATAATCAAAGTATAATTTCTGAATTGTTATTACCCCCCACCGATCTTTTACAAAAGGAGTAGAGGTCAGTTTGAAGTGACTTGTTTATATTGGCCCTAGGTTAACACCTCAAAATTGCCAAACTCCTTTTTAAATGCCTCAGACCCTCAAATAAGTTCACTTGCCCTTTGTCTAATTCTCCCATAACCTCTGTCATGATCATGAGTCTTCAAAACTGTCCCAAACCAAAAGTTTCATTTTTATGAATCCTTAGTTCCAGGATGTAGATCATCTGATTCCAAGATATGAGGAATTAAACACATTAGGGGCTGAAGATTTGGATTCCAAATGTATCTAGCAGCATTTGTCCCACTCTTTTCTGCCAAAGTCATGAGCAAACATGAGCAATGATAGCTAGAAAAATATCTCTTTCCAAATACAACAGATGTATGAGAACACATCAAGATCTTTTTTTCTATTAGAATAATTCCTTGAATGACGGCCTTTTTGGTCAATACCAGGCCACTTCAGCATCAGGGAGTCCTTGGATTCCCACACAAATATGATGGGTCTAGACCTCTAATAAATCAATCCTTCCACCATCACTGGTCACTTCCATGAGAAGCATCATCATAAGCCTTCCTGTTGGATTCTCCAGGACCTTGCCCTCAATAAAAATCAGCATTGGTAGGGACTGCCCCACTCTCCAAAGGGAAGCTGCATCAGACTATATTGATACGGAAGCTGCATCAGACTATTTTGACACACAAGGAAAACTGGTCCTAAAATGAATGCAGCCTAGATGTTCCCATCTGTGACCATGGAATGCAAGGTTAGACTGAAAGGGGCTCAGGTTCTACAAGCTCCTGTATGAAATGTGAGTATGAGACCTGGTCCAATTGATGGGTTAAACAGTTAATTGTATTTATATTATTTCCTCAAGTTTGGTAGCTTACTCACTATCCCAATCCAGCTTTTTAGTCCTATTCTTTTTTTTTATTTAAAAAAGGAGACATTAATAAAATCATAGGATAAGAGGAGTACAAATCCACACAATTCCAGCCAACAGATCTCCGTATCCCATCCCCTCCCCTGATAGCTTTCCCATTCTTTATCCCTCTGGGAGTATAGACCCAAGATCATTGTGGGGTGCATAAGGTGAAAAGTCTGGCTTCTGTAATTGCTTCCCGGCTGAACATGGGTGTTGACTGCTTGATCCATACACCCAGCCTGCCTCTCTCTTTCCCTAGTAGGGTGGGTCTCTGGGGAAGCAGAGCTCCAGGACATATTAGTGGGATTGTCTGTCCAGGTAAGTCTGGTTGGCATCATGCTATCTAGCATCTGGAACCTGGTGGCTAAAAAGAGAGTTAACATACAAAGCCAAACAAATTGTTGAACAACCATGGACCTAAAGGCTGGAATAGTGCAGATGAAGTGTTGGGGGGTCCTCCACTTTATAGATAGCTACTAGGCATATTTTAGTTATATTTCAAAGGGCCTGTAGCTATATTAGTTTTTTTTCCTCTGAGCCTGAAATCTGATATGCAGGTGGACCCTACTTATTGTCTGCGGAGATGATGTCATAACTGGAAAAGGGAGAGAAAGCTGGATCAGGGAAGAGAGTAGCTCCCTAATATGGGGAAGGGGTATAAATATTGTTGACTGTAAACCCTATCAATCTGATTTGCTCTGGGGCCCATATTCAGCTTAGGAGCCTATGTGACCTCTGCATCCCTGTAGATCTGAGCTCACATTCTGTGGTCATGAGTAGGAACAATCCAAGCTGCCCCAATATCGATGCTGGGTACTATACAGCAAATCCTAACAAAGGGACTTTTCAAAGTTAACCCAATTACCAAATAATGTGATCATAACATTAACTATCTATTGTCTTCTTGAACTCTAAGACAGCAGGAACCTCATATTTCCACTATAGAGCCTGTATTTCCCCCAGTCCTGGAACCTTAGTGTGGGGTGCACTTTCCTGCATGCTTCTCTCAATTCATACCAAATAATGTTGCATTCGCCGATCCCAACCTAATCAATGCAACCAGTACTACCTCAGCATGCTTCACTTCAGACTGTGTCCAGAGACTTCAGGTGTGGAACGACAACCCTTCAGCTTCATTACTCAGGTGAGACCTTTCCTTTCATTGTATTCTCTAGTCCTATTCTTAACTCTGACACCATCTTCCCAGACTATATTTTTAGTCCACCTGCATGTTAGCTATAAAACTCAAGCAAAATTTACTGAAGTTATAGGCCCCTGGGAACATACCCAAATAGACTTCCTAGCTGTTTCTCACAGGAAGATACCTAATTTCACCTGCTCTATTCCTATCTTTGAGTTCCTGTTTATTAGCAAGTTGTCCTGCTTTGTAACTTATCACCTTTCAGCCACCAAGTTGTAAATGCTTCTATGATGCTATCCTGACTTCCCTGGGTTGACAACCTCAGCAATATGTCTATAAGTCTCACTTTTCCAGAAGCCTGTCCCACTTCTTCTTCTTCTAGCGTTTGCCCTTCTTCCGTAGCCAGTCAACAGCGTCAGGTTGACCCTGATGTCAGCTTGTTGCTGGCTTTGAAAGTGACTGGGATCCATGTGGACTCAGTCGGCTAGGAAGGATCTTCAGTTTCCCCAATAAATGGGTACTCACGGGATGCACCACGAGAAGGTCGATCCAATGCATCCCACTAGGGAAAGCAGAAACAGGCTACAGTTCAGACCAACCTGCCAAAGTCCATGTTTAGTGGACAAGCAATTATAGAAGCCAGACATTTCACTTTCTGCCTCCCTAAAAATAAATAAATAAATACCATTGCTCAATACTCCAAGAAGGGGAGAAATGTTGGGGGAAGATAACCAAAGGTTTCCAAACTCCATTTCCATGAAGACCAGGAGAGAGAAAAGGAAAAAAAATAACATTCATAAGTAGCAATAAGTGGAGGTATAATTTAGAAAGGAAGAATACAGGACAACAGAATAAATGGGGCTAGGTGATATCAGATAGATAGGTAGATAGATAGATAGATAGATAGATAGATAGATAGATAATTACAGAAATAATAACCATTCCAAATCTGTGATGTTGGAAAAACTGCTATAGTTTCTAGTGGAGGGAATGGGGACACAGAACTCTGGCGGTGAGAACAGTGTGGAATTATACCCCTGTTATCTCATAATTTTGTAAATCAATATTAAATCACTAATAAAAAAGAGCAAAATGTCATCATAAAGAAGCAAGCAAACACACACTCTTAAGACATTCTCCAGCTCAATGACCCTGTATAGTTAACCAAGTAGAGAGAAGGACTGAGAGCCAGTTAAGGCACATGTCTTGCCATATTTGGCCAGGGTTCAAACCCCAACACCTTATGGGAATGTAACAGCATCAGAGAAAGCTTTAATGCTGTGATATCTTTAACTTTCTCTTTCCATCTGAATAAAAAAGCAGTCTCAGAGTGGTGAAACCATATTTGTGTAATGGCTAGATTCACAAAATAAAAGAAAGAAAAAAGAGAGAGAAGGAAATTTTTTAAAAAGCTCTCACTGTTTGCAGATGATATGATAGTATACATAGAAAAACCTAAATAATCCAGCAGAAAACTACTGGAAGTTATTAGGCAATATAGCAAGGTATCACGCTACAAAATCAATGTAAAAAAATCAGTGGCATTTCTGTATGCAAACACTAAATCTGAAGAAGAAGACATCCAGAAATCACTCCCATTTACTGTTTCAGCAAAATCAATAAAATACCTAGGAATAAAGTTGACCAAAGAAGTGAAAGACTTGTATGCTGAAAACTATGAGTCGCTACTCAAGGAAATAGAAACTGATACCAAGAAATGGAGAGATATCCCATGCTCATGGATTGGAAGAATAAATATCATCAAAATGAATATTTTCCCCAAAGCCATATACAAATTTAATGCAATACCCATCAAAGTTCCACCAAGATTCTTTAAGAGAATAGAACAAACACTACAATCATTTATCTGGAACCTGAAAACACCTAGAATTGCCAAAACCATCTTGAGGAAAGGAAACAGAAATGGAGGCATCACACTCCCAGACCTTAAACTATATTATAAAGCCATCATCATCAAAACAGCATGGTACTGGGACAAAAATAGCCACACAGACCAGTGGAACAGAATTGAAAGCCCAGAATTAAATCCCAACACCTATGGACATCTGATCTTTGATAAGGGGGCCCAAAGGATTAAATGGAAAAAGGAGGCTCTATTCAATAAATGGTGCTGGGAAAACTGGGTTGAAACATGCAGAAGAATGAAATTGAACCACTTTATCTCACCAGAAACAAAAATCAACTCCAAATGGATCAAAGACCTAGATGTCAGACCAGAAACAATCAAATACTTAGAGGAAAACATTGGTAAAACACTTTCCCACCTACACCTCAAGGACATCTTTGATGAATCAGACCCAATTGCAAGGAATACTAAAGCAGAAACAAACCAATGGGACTACATCAAATTGAAAAGCTTCTGCACATCCAAAGAAACTATTAAACAAACAGAGAGACCCCTCACAGAATGGGAGAAGATCTTCACATGCCATATGTCAGATAAGAAACTAATCACCAAAATATATAAAGAGTTCAGCAAACTTAGCACCAAAAAAGCAAATGACCCCATCCAAAAATGGGCAGAGGATATGAAAAAAACATTCACCTCAGAGGAGATCCAAAAGACTAACAAACATGTGAAAAACTGCTCTAAGTCACTGACTGTCAGAGAAATGCAAATTAAGACAACATTGAGATAGATACCACCTCACTCCTGTAAGAATGGCATACATCAAAAAGGATAGTAGCAACAAATGCTGGAGAGGCTGTGGAGACAGATGAACCCTTTTGCATTGCTGGTGGGAATGTAAATTGGTACAGCCTCTGTGAAGAGCAGTCTGGAAAACTCTCAGAAAGCTAGACATGGACCTTCCATATGATCCAGTAATTCCTATCCTGGGCTTATACCCCAAGGACTCCATAACACCCAACCAAAAAGAGGTGTGTATTCCTATGTTCATAGCAGCACAATTCATAATAGCTAAAACCTGGAAGCAGCCCAGGTGCCCAACAACAGATGAGTGGCTGAGAAAGCTGTGGTATATATACACAATGGAATACTATGCAGCTATCAAGAACAATGAACCCACCTTCTCTGACCCATCTTGGACAGAGCTAGAAGGAATTATGTTAAGTGAGCTAAGTCAGAAAGATAAAGATGAGTATGGGATGACCCCTCTCATCAACAGAAGTTGACTAAGAAGATCTGAAAGGGAAACTAAAAGCAGGACCTGACCAAATTGTAAGTAGGGCACCAAAGTAAAAACCCTGTGGTAAGGGGTAGACATGCAGCTTCCTGGGCTAGTGGGGAGTGGGAGTGGGTGGGAGGGATGGGTCACGGTCTTTTGGTGGTGGGAATGGTGTATATGTGCACTCCTGATAAAGTGTAGTCATATAAATCACTAGTTAATTAATATGAGGGGGAAAATTGATTGTATGTCTCGAAGTTTTTAAAACACAAACTGAGTCTTTTTAATATATAGGCTGTGTATTTGATATGTGGACTCTCTCAAAAGCCTAGACCAAGTAGATCAGAAGCAACCAATAGCACAGCTATATACAAGATACTGGGTACTGTACAGCAAACCCTAACAAAAGGACTTTTCAAAGTTAACCCAATTACCAAATAATGTGATGATAACATTAACTATCAATTGTCTTTTTGAACCCTAAGACAGCAGGAACCTCACATCTCCACTATAGAGCCTCTACTTCCCCAGGTCCTGGAACCTTTGGATAGGGCCCACTTTCCCGTATTCCTCTCCCAATCCATATCAAATAATATTGCATCTGCCGATCGCAGCCTAGTCAACACAACGATTGCCACCTCAACATGCTTCAGCTCAGACTGTGAGAGACTTCACGTGTGGAATGACAACTTCATTTCAGCTTCATTACTCAGGTGAGACCTTTCCTTTCATAGTATTCTCTAATTCCATCCCAGGTTGTTCACTTTCTAACAAAGTCCCAAAACCTAGATATATATACACCAGTTTCTGTGAGAGAGAGCATATCTTCACACGTATTCATAAACTACTGCAAAATATATACCTGAAAGCAGAAGCACAGTAGAGTTTGCAGTGAGTACCCCCCTAACACTTCCTCTCCACTATTCCAAGCTTTGGGTCCATGACTGCTCAACAATTTGTTTGGCTTTGTACGTTAACTCTCTTTTCAGTCACTAGGTTCCAGATGCCATCAGGATGCCAGCCAGGCTTCCCTGGACTGAAGACCCCACCAATGTGTCCTGGAGCTCCGCTTCCCCAGAGACCCACCCTAATAGGGAAAGAGAGAGGCAGACTGGGAGTATGGACCGAGCAGTCAACACCCATGTTCAGCGGGGAAGCAATTACAGAAGTCAGACCTTCCACCTTCTGCAACACACAATGACCCTGGGTCCATGCTCCCAGAGGGATAGAGAATAGGAAAGCTATCAGGGGAGGGGGTGGGATATGGAGATTGGGTGGTGGGAATTGTTTGGAGTTGTACCCCTCCTACCCTATGGTTTTGTTAATTTATCCTTTCTTGAATAATAAAAAAAAACTCTTAAATACTTTAGTCAGATATAATGCAATATACCAATCAAACAAACCAAGTAGGTAGCAACTGTATGACTTTGAATAGGGTGTTAGATGCTGTCAAAAACTTACTGTTTAGATTTAATAATTGTGTAATAGGTAAAGATTTTAAAGACCTTCAGCTGAGATACACATATGCTAAAGTACTTATATGCAAAACAGACCTGTAATTTGCTTTTAAGTGATCCAACAAAAAATAAAATATAGGGAGGATGAAGATAACTTAAACAGACTGGCATTATGGTGATAACTTTTAATGTACTGATTGATTTTAAGTATATGTGAGTTCACTATGCTGTTTCATTTCCCATATAACTTTAAGGTCCCACTAAAACTTTTTTTTCACCTGTCATCACCAGGACTTCACTGCTAAGGTGTAACTTTTTCAGCTCAAAAGATAGAAACTGAGACTGAGACAGAGAGAAAGATACCACAACATCAAAGCTTACTCCAACTCATGGGGGCCTTACTCTAACATGTGTGACAAAGCAGCACACTATCCAAGTCACCAGTCTGGCCCTAAAATGTTTTATGTATTTTAAGTAGATTTCTTATTAGATATTATAAAGGTAAAACAAAAATGTCTATGGGGGAAAATAAGTTAACTTCACAAATAGAGTATTTTGTATTATTCAAAATTTCTTCAATACCCATCTATGACTTTTGAATGAGGTTTTTGTAAACATACTAATTTTTATCTAGGGAGGCCAGGCAGTGGTGCACCTGGTTGAGTGCACATGTTACAAAGCAAAGAGACCTGGGTTTAAGCCCAGGGTTATTATGAGGTGCAGAAGGTGAAAGGTCTGGCTTCTGTAATTGCTTCCCTGCTGAACATGGGTGTTGAAAGGTCAATCCATAATCCCAGCCTGCCTCTCTTTCCCTAGTGGATTAGGGTTCTAGGGAAGTGGGGCTCCAGAACACATTGGTGGGGCCATCTGCCCAGGGAAGTCCGGTTGACATCATGCTAGCATCTGGAACCTGGTAGCTGAAAAGAGAGTTAACATATAAAGCCAAACAAATTATTGACTAATCATGAACCTAAAGGCAGGAATAGTGCAGATGATGAGTTGGGAGGGGGAGGTTGTCTCTATTTTGTAGATAGCTAGTAGGCATATTTTAGTTATATTCCAAAGGGCCTGTAGCTATACTAGTTTTTTTTTTTCCCTGAGCCTGAAATTTGATACTCAGGTGGGTTCAAGTTATTGACTGGGGAGATGATGTCATGGCTGGAAAAAGTACCAGAAAGCTGGATCAGGGAAGAGAGGAGTTCCCAAATATGGGAAAGCTGTATAAATATTGTTGACTCTAAACCTCACAGATTTGATGTGATCTGGGGCCCATATTCAGCTTAGGAGCCTATGTGACCTCTGCATCCCTCTAGGTCTGAGCTCATATTCTGTGGTTATGAGTAGGAAAGTTCCATCCTGCTCAATTTTAGGACCCATATTCCTCAGGTGGAACACAGAGTATATTGTTCAGCCCTCCTTCAGAGGATGAAACATTCTCTACCTTGTGCATTTGAGTGCCAGGTCTTATTGGGGCCCACAGAGAGGTCTATTGTGTTGTTCCTGGCAGAGACAAACAGTAACAATGAAGAGAGGGATATACTAAATGTCTAGGCCAGTCATATCTGTTTGGAAATCTCAGGACTCCCGAATAGGGCCCAGCTGATGGGGTGGCCTGATATTGACTAAAGAGTCATCATTAAAGTATGTCAGTCTCTTGCCCTTACTCAGCTTTTGCAGCCCTTACTTTAATGAGGTTAGCTTTGGAGTGACTGAGGGAAGTATAATAGGATGTAGGTGAGGAGGACATCTAAGTCAAATAGACACTATTTCATTATGAACTTCATAGTGTATTTTTATTATTTTATTTTGTTTTATTTATAAAAAGAAAACATTGACAAAACCATAGGATAAGAGGGGTACAAATCAACACAAGTCCCACCTCAAGAACTCCTTATCCAATCCCTTCCCCTGATAGCTTTCCTATTCTTTAACCCTCTGGGAGTATGGACCCAAGGTCATTGTGGGATGCAGAAGGTGGAAGGTCTGGCTTCTGTAATTGCTTCCTCACTGAACATGGGCATTGACAGGTCGATCCATACTCCCACCCTTCTCTTTCCCTAGTGGGGAAGGGTTCTGGGGAATCAGAGCTCCAGGATACACTGGTGGGGTTGTCTGTCCAGGGAAGTCTGGTAGGCATCATGCTAGAATCTGGAACCTGGTGGCTAAAAAGAGAGTTAACATAAAAAGCCAAATAGTTGATTAATCATGAACCTAAAGGCTGGAGTGGTGCAGATGAAGAGTTGGAGGGGGGGTGTCCCTATTTTGTAGATAGCTGGTAGGCACAATTTAGTTATATTCCAAAGGGTATGTAGTTATACTACGATTTTTTTTTCTTTTTCCTGAGCCTGAAATCTGATATGTAGGTGGATCCAAGTTATTGTCTGGGGAGATGATGTCATGGCTGGGAAAAAGGACCAGAAAGCTGGATCAGGGAAGAGAGTAGCTACCAAATATGAGAAAGGTGTATAAATATTGTAGACTGTAAACCCCAATGATATGATGTGATCTGGGGACAATATTCAGCTTAGGAGCCTATGTGACACCTTCATTCCTGTAGATTCGAGTTCACATTCTGTGGTCATGAGTAGGAACATTCCAAGCAGTCCAAATATCAGAACCCATCTTCTTCAGATGTAGCATAGAATATGTTGTTCAGCCTCCCTTTGGAGGATGGAAATTTCTCTATAATTGTTGATCTAAGTTGAGGGAAAAGTCTTATGGACTTTTAGATAGTTATTGCAATAATCACAGTATTTGGCAATTAGGTTAACTCTGAAAATCCCTTTGTTAGGATTTGCTGTATCATACAAGACCATCACCGTAATTTATGTCCTTTGACATTATTTGTATATAGCTGTGCCACCGGTTGCTTCTGTTCTCCCTGGTCTAAGCTTTTAAGAGAGTCACCATATCAAAGACTCATCCTATGGTCTGTGCATTAAAAAGTTTGAGACATTCAATCAGTTATTCCCCTCCCACTAATTAAATAGTGATTTATATGAATAGAAATTAATATGAGTGTACATAAACACCATTCCCACCACCAAAAGATTGTGTCCCATCCCATCTTTCCCCTCACCAATGAAGCCAAACAAGTACCCTCACCCTCAACCCAGGGTTTTTATTTTGGTGCCCTACTCCAAATTCAGTGAAATCCTGCTTTGAAGTTTCCTCTCTGTTCTTCTTTCTCTACTTTTGTTTATGAGTGGGATCATCCCACTCTTGTCTTTATCTTTCTGACTTAGTTCACTTAACATAATTCCTTCTAGCTCCATTCAAGATGGATCAGAGAAGGTGAATTCATTGTTCTTCATAGCTGCATAGTATTCCATTGTGTATATATACCACAGCTTTCTCAGCCACTCATCTGTTGTTGAATACCTGCCTTGCTTCCAGGTTTTAGCTATTATGAATTGTGCTACTATGAACATAGGCATACACATATCTTTTTGGTTGGTTGTTATGGAGTCCTTGGAGTATGTCCCTAGGAGAGCAATTACTGGGTCATATAGAAGGTCCATGTCTAGTCTTGTTCTCTAGACTGCTCTCCACAGAGGTTGAACCAATTTATATTTCCATAAGCAGTGCAGCAGGGTTCCTCTGTCCCCACAGCCTCTCCAGCATTTGTTGCTGCTGTCCTTTTTGATGTATGCCATTCTCATAGGGGTGAGGTAGTATCTCAATGTTGTCTTAATTTGCATTTCTCTGACAATAAGTGACCTGGAGCAATTTTTCATGTTTTTGTTAGCCTCTTTGTTCTCTTCTGTAGTGAATGTTCTGTTCATATCCTCTGCCCATTTTTGGATGGGTTCATTTGCTTTTTTGTTGCTAAGTTTGCTAAGCTCTTTGTATATTTTGGTGATTAGTCTCTTGTCTGATGTATGGCATGTGAAGATCTTCTCCCATTCTGTGAGGGGTCTCTTTGTGTGATAGTTTCTTTGGCTGTGCAGAAGTTTTCCAATTTAATATAGTCCCATTTGTTTGTTTCTGCTTTAGTCTTCCTTGCAATTGGGTTTGCTTCATGAAAGATGTCCTTGAGGTGTAGGTGGGAAAGTGTTTTACCAATTTTTTCCTCTAAGTATTTGATAGTTTCCAGTCTAACATCCATGTCCTTGATCCATTTAGAGCTGATTTTTGTTTCTGGTGAGATGAGGTGGTTCAGTTTCATTCTTCTGCATGTTTCAACCCAGTTTTCCCAGCACCATTTATTGAAGACCACCTCCTTCCTCCATTTAATACTTTGGACCCCCATATCAAATATTAGATGTCTATAGGTGTGGGGATTTAATTCTGGGCTTTCAATTCTGTTCCACTGGTCTGTGTGCCTTTTTTGTTCCAGTACCAGGCTGTTTTGATGATGATGGCCTTATAATATAGTTTGAGATCTGGGAGTGTGATGCCTCCATTTCTGTTTCTTTTCCTCAAGATTGTTGTGGTGAGTCTTAGGTGTTTTCTGGTTCCTGTGTTGTCTTTTTAGGTCTTTCTACTTGCTTGCTGCATATACTGACTCATTGCAGGCTATTGTGCATTTTTTATTCCAGGTATATATTTTGCCCTAATTTATGGATACATGTGAATATATGCCCTACCTCATGGGACCTGGTCTATATCTATGTTTTGGGACTTTATTAGGAAGTAAACCCCCTGGAATGGAATTAACAGAGTCCTATGAAATGAAAGGTCTCACCCAAGTAATGAGGCTGAAGGGTTGACATACCATGCCTGAAGTCTCTGGACACAGTCTAAAGTAAACCATGCTGAGGTGGTACTCCTTGCGTTGATTAGGTTGGGATCAGCAGATGCAATATCATTTGGTATGAATTGAGAGAATCATGCAGGAAAGTGGTTCTAGAAGTTCCAGGACTGTGGAAAATATAGGCTCTATAGAGGAAGTGGGAGGTTCCTGTTGTCTTAGGGTTTAAGAAGGCAGTAGATAGTTATTGCTATAATCACATTATTTGGAAATTGGGTTAAATTTGAAAATTCCTTTGTCAGGACTTGCTGTATCATACATAACATCATCATAATTTATGTCCTTTGACATGATTTGTATATAGCTGTGTTTTATAGAGTAATTCCACCAGTTGCTTCTGTTCTCCCTGGTCTAAGTTTTTAAGAGAATCAACATTTCAAAGACTCAACCTATGGTCTGTGCATTAAGAAGTTTGAGATATTCAATCAATTTTTACCCCTCTCATATTAATTAAATAGTGATTTCTATGACTACAAGTTAATAGGAGTGGACATAAACACCATATCCACCAACAAAAGACTGTGTCCTATCACATCTCTCACCCTCCCACCCCCCGCCACCCCCAGTGAAGCTGAACATTCACCTTCACCCTCCACCCAGAGATTTTACTTTTGTGCCTTACTCCAAACTCATTCAAATCCTGCTTTGAGTTTCCCTTTCTGTCCTTCTTTCTCAACTTCTGGTTATGAGTGGGATCATCCCATACTAGCCTTTGTCTTTCTCACTTAGCTCACTTGTCTCTCTCCAGTAAATAAATAAAGATAATAATAATACAATTCTTTTAAAAATTATCAAGGAGAATACTTGATACATCATATGGAATTTTTACAACAAATCTCTCTTCTAAAACTGAATTAATCAAGTTTATACTATAAACAGAAAAAAATCCTTAAGTCCCTCCCAATTTTTCTTCAAAATATTCCATTATTTGATGAGGGAACTCGTGTGTGTGTGTGTGTGTGTGTGTGTGTGTGTTTGATTTTTTTTTTTAATTTTTATTTATAAATAGGAAACACTGACAAAAACCATAAGTTAAAAGGGGTACAACTCCACACAGTTCCTACCACCAGAACTCTGTATCTTATCCTCTCCCCTGATAGCTTTCCTATTCTTTAACTCTCTGGGAGTATGGACCCAGTGTCATTATGGGGTGCAGAAGGTATAAGGTCTAGCTTCTGTAATAGCTTTCCCGCTGAACATGGGCATTGACAGGTTGATCCATATGCCCAACCTATCTCTCTCTTTCCCTAGTTGTTTTAATTTCTAATTTTCTTCTTCTTCTTCTAGCGTTTGCCCTTCTTCCATAGCCAGTCAACAGCGTCAGGTTGAGCCTGATGTAAAGTTTCAAGACCTCCTTTGAATCTGGAGAGGTGGCAGGCGTTGACTATGTGGGTCATAGTCTGTCTGTAGCCGCGGGGGCAGTTCGGGTCGTCTCTGGCTCCCCAGTGATGGAACATAGCGGCGCACTGGCCATGGCCTGTTTGATAGCTATTGAGGAGGGCCCAATCATAACGTGCTAGGTCAAAGCCGGGTTGACACTTGCAGGGGTCTGTGATGAGGTGTTTGTTCTTTACCTCAGCTGACTGCCAACTCTGTTTCCAAGAGACTGGAACAGAGAAGTTCAGTGTAGGCGTAGGGGACCAGATTGGATGACGAGACGTCAAGCGTTGGACAGGGTGGGTGAAGATATCCGCGTATATTGGCAGGTCTGGTTGAGCGTAGACGTAGACGTGGGAAATGAACTTAGATGATGCCGCATCCCGACGAATATCTGGCGGGGCGATGTTGCTAAGAACTGGCAGCCATGGAACTGGGGTGGAATGGATGGTTCCAGAAATTATCCTCATGGAGGAATATAATTTGGAATCGACCAAGTGGACATGTACTGGGGCACAGTATTCTGCAGTGGAATAGCATAATGCCAGAGATGATGATCATAGTGTGGAAGCACTCACGCCCCATGAGGAGCTGGCCAGTCTTGCAATGATGTTATTCCTCGCTCCCACCTTTGCTGCAGTTTTTATGAGATGTTCGTGAAATGACAGGGTGCGATCGAGAGTAACGCCAAGATAGACTGGCTGGGCTTCATGCCGGATTCTCGTATCGCCAAGCTGCACATTAAGCTCACGCGAGGCCAAGGCATGGTGTAGATGGAAAACAGATGATACCGTTTTTGCAGTGCTAGGGATTAGTCGCCATTTTTTACAGTAATCAGATATCAGAGACATGTCTTTTGTGAGTGTTTCCTCGAGGATGTCAAACTTGGATGCCTGAGTTGCACAGCAGATGTCATCGGCGTAGATGAACTTCCTTGAAGAAGTTTCTGGAAGGTCATTGATGTAAATATTAAATAGCGTAGGAGCCAGAACAGAGCCCTGGGGGAGGCCACTTGAGAAAAGTCTCCATCTACTAGACTTGTCACCCAGATGCACCCAGAATCTTCTGTTTTGGAGAAGAAACGATATAGTGTTGGCCACCCATGGAGGCAGGCATCTTGAGATCTTGACTAGGAGACCTCGGTGCCAGACCATGTCATAGGCTGCTGTGAGATCAACAAAGACAGCACCTGTCTTTAAATTCTTCTGGAATCCATTTTCAATGTAAGTTTAGAGGGCCAGGACTTGTTGGCAGGTAGATCTTCCTGGGTGGAAATCAGCTTGGGTGTGTGATAGGAATTTCTCTGTAAGAGAAAGAAATACGTGACAGAAGCAGCCTCTCAAGGAGTCTAATTTTCTAAGACACTGCTGATTGCAAGAGGAGTTTCAAGAGTTAATTTGTAGTTTCCTAAAAATTTCCAAGACAGACATGGTTTTCCATCTGAATGCAGTGGGCAAGGCCATCATACATAAAGGACAGTGTATCTTCCATTCATTCTCTGACAGGTTTCCACAACTTATCTTTTCTTTTTTCTTTTTTTTTCTTTTTTTTATATTTATTTTTTCCTTTTCGTTGCCCTTATTGTTTGTTGTTGTTGTTGTTGTTGTTGTTGTAGTCGTTGTTAGATAGGACAGAGAGAAATGGAGAGAGGTAGGGAAGACAGAGAGGGGGAAAGAAAGATGACACCTGCAGACCTGCTTCACCCCTGTGAAGGGACTCCCCTCCAGGTGGGGATCCAAGGGGCTTGAACCAGGATCCTTATGCTGGTCCTTGAGCTTTGCATCACCTGTGCTTAAGCCCAACTCCCTCAACTTATCTTTTCTTCCCCACTTTAACCCTTTCATCAGAGGGTGTCTTCTATTCTCAACTTTCATTTGTAGAAGTGTTCATTGGATTAGGAGTTATGGTTAGAATCCAGGTTGGTCCCTACTGAAACTTTGAGCTGGCACAAAATAGAAACATTAAACGCCAGCATGCTTCCTGGATTAATATTTGCCAAGGTACAAAAATTCAGATGATGAGTCATTTTCAGTCTTTTAGGATTGGAGTTGTAAGTTTCCCCATCCATGCAGGCACAATTTTTAAATGCTGAAGAATTTGGTAAGATTATATCATGAATAGATGAATAAATAAATGTACACTTGGGAACCATTAAGTAATTTACAAATCATACAAACGATGTCACACATGACTTATAAATTATGAAATGGTTTCCTTTTAACTGAAGATTTAGTATTGCTCTCATAAAAAGCTTACCTTCCTTCCTAGGAATAATTTCCTCCCTGAGGACGGTGGCTAATGACTTAGCATTTGCTACTTAACTGCACATTCAAGGCATCTATTTGTGCTTTCACTAACGATTCTAGAAACGTTGCTTATGCCCAGCAACAAATATGGAATGAGTTAAACAGCCATAACAGGTTCTGTGGTGTAGCTAAAAGAAATTAAAATTTTTAAAATATGCCAAGGCAAACTTAGATTCATAAGCAAGAGCAGAACACTGTTAGTTTTGCAGTGGTGAAAATATCACAGAATAAATTAAAATAATGTTCATAAATTCACTGAGCTGTCCGAAGACTTGATGCTTGTGTTTAGTAAGCAGAAATTATATTTGATTTAACCTATCTACTCATCACAATGAACTATGTGTGTTAGGGTATGAATCTTCATGCACTAACAGGTATACAAGAAATATGCATTTTATGCCCAAGGAACAAGAAGTCTTGCTTCTTTTGTATAACAGGAAATAAAACACATATTAAAACAAAATACAATATAAAATAAAACACAAATTAATATCTCAGTAAATTACCTTTTTGTATTTGCCCTTCCAAATCCAAAGCTTCCAAAATATTTGACTGAGCAATTTTTTCCCCAACTCCAATATCACTTTGTTGACAAAATATTCATTCATAGGATTTTGTTGTTATGAGGGTACATTTTTCACAATTACCAAGAGAGGTATTCATATATTTTCATCCTCCATCAACAATGGTACTATTCTAGATTTTACTGCCCATATTCAAGTGGATACCCCAGACTGAAAGAGAGGAAAACTCTATTGCAGTCACATGCCATCCTTTTCCCTGACCTGTGAAAAAGTATCTTGTGTGATAACATTTTATTAAAACTCATTAATTTGTGCAGCAAATACTTATGAGCACTTATTGCCTCTGCCCTAATGGACCTGATGATCTTGTTAGGAGACAGAAACCTAAAGGCAGATATTGAACTTTAAGTTGTGCACAGTACTACAGTGAGTAGGGAGTGAGGAGTAGAAGCAGGGTGTAGTGATAGAGAAAAAATAAGGTGGGACTTCAAAGCAATAGTCAGGAAAAAAAAATCCAATAGTGGAAACATTTAGCAGAAGAGTGAGGAAGTAATAGTGTCTGCTCCTTCATCAGGTAGGGTACGTGCCTTGTCATTTGCATGCCCTGGCACCACATGAGCACACCATGACCCTGGAGGAGCTATAGTGATATGATATCCATCACCTATCTACCTATCTATCTGTCCGTCTTTATCTATCTATCTATCTATCTATCTATCTATCTATCTATCCATCTACCTACCTACCTGCCTGCTTATCTACCTATAACCTATCTTAACAAAAAAAAAAATAAGCCTGGGAACCATACAATCACACATGCATAAGACAGTGGCTCCACAAAGTGGGGGGGGGGGGGGGGGGATAAAAGGCCAAACCAAACATAAAAGAAATTGTATTAGAGAAAAAGGGAAAAGCAAATAAGCCAGTAAAGACTTGAGTAATCAAAAGAAGATTGATACGGAGTCTGGCGGTAGCACAGCGGGTTAAGCACACGTGGCACAAAGCACAAGGACTGGTTTAAGCATCCCAGTTGGAGCCCCCGGCTCCCCATCTGTAGGGGAGTCGCTTCACAGGCTGTGAAGCAGGTCTGCAGGTGTCTATCTTTCTCTCCCCTTCTCTATCTTCCCCATCTCTCTCCATTTCTCTCTGCCCTATCTAACAATGATGACATCAATAACAACAACAATAATAACGACAACAACAAGGGCAACAAAAAGAAAAATAAATAAAAATTTTTTTAATTAAAAAAAAATATTGATAGAGGGCTGGTGAAATAATTTGCTTTTATAGTGTGTGGCTCTTTCCAGGTACACAAGCCAAGTTCAAGCCCAGTCCCCACTGCATTGAAGGAACTTCATTCTCTCTCTCTCCTTGGGAAAAAAAAAAAAAGATAAAGAGAAGAAAGAGGAAGGGAGGCAGGAAAGAAAAAAGAGAGAGAGAGAGAGAAAGAGAGATAGAAAGGGGTGGGACGGGGCGAGGCGGGGCGAGGTGAGGCGAGGCTAGGCGAGGCCAGGCTAGACAAGGCAAGGAAAGGAAAAGAGCAGGCAGCTTGGAGAGACAGTATAGTGGTTATGCAAAATGGCTTTCATTGCTGAATGTCTGACTTCCCAGGTTCAGCCCCCAGCAACACTATAAACCAGAGCTGAGTTGTAGGGGCAGATAGCATAATGGTTATGTAAAAAGACTCTTAAGCCTGAGGCTTTAAAGTCCTAGGTTCAATCCCCACACTACCATCAGTTAGAGCTAAACAGTGCTCTGGTAAATTAAAAAAAAGGAGGGGGGGGTGAGAAGACAAGAGGGAAGGAAAAAGAGAGACAAGGGGGAAAAGGGAGAAGAGGGAGGGTTGGCAGGAAATAGAAAGACTAATAAAATTAAAGCAGAGTCACTAAAACTGGACAGTGAAATGAGGTGAGACTGAAGGACCAGTAGAGGTCCAGTTACTGGGAGCTTTGGGTCTAAGACTTGGGATTTTACTTTATGGGAATGAGCCATCATGGTCAGTTCTGAGCAGAGCAACATGATTTCATGGTGTTTTTAGTAACTCGTTGTGATTGCCAGGAAGAGAACCCAGTATGGAGACAGTGGACCCATCAAGAGACAGTATAAACTGCCCTGGACAATGACAGAGATAATGGAGTAGAAAAATGCCATGATTGTCCAATTTATTGATGCCAGGGGTGCAAGAGAGACATTGGGACATTTTTTTGCTTACTTTGCTTTGTAATTTTTTTATTGAATCATTACTGGTTCATAACATATGGATTTCAGGGATATGTTTATATTAGCCACTAGCACTTGTTTTTGTTTTTTTTTTAATATGGAACTTTACAAATTCCCATGTCTTTTATAGCCAAAGCCTGAAAGCAATTGAAATGCCCACCTATAAGAAAATTATATTTTCATATTGTGTGGTATTCAATAGGAAAATAATATATTTACACTAAATAAGTAGAATAAGTAGAATAAAAATTCTACCTATGAATAAAAAGAAACAAACTTCAGGTAAGATCATTGTGGATGGATGTCAAGAGCATTCCACAGAAAAAAAGTCAGGAACAACAGAAAAGGTGTCCTTGTGCTTCCATGAAGTTCCAGAATAGACAAAGCCAGCATATGAGGTGGCAGTCAACAGAGTGGCATAACAGATGAGAAGGAGAGCATGAGCACTTCTTGAGAAGATGAAAATGTTCTGTATTGTAATAGGAGTGTGGGCCACACATGTACTTGCATCTTTTGTTTATTTGACACAAATGTATTTCATAACATATACATGACAACAAATAAACAATTGGTTATTCTTTCTTTCTTTCTTTCTTTCTTTCTTTCTTTCTTTCTTTCTTTCTTTCTTTCTTTCTCTTTTAACCATAATCTCAGCTTTGGCTGATGGTGGTGTGAAAGACTGAACCTGGGACCTCAGAGCCTCGGGGCATTAGTTAATTTGCATAACCATTATGCCGGCATTAGTTAGTTTGCATAGCTATTGTGCTATCTTCCTCCACCTTCTTCTAGCGTTTGCCATTCATCCATAGCCAGTCAACAGCGTCAGGTTGAGCCTGATGTAAAGTTTCAAGACCTCCTTTGAATCTGGAGAGGTGGCAGGCGTTGACTATGTGGGTCATAGTCTGTCTGTAGCCACAGGGGCAGTTTGGGTCGTCTCTGGCTCCCCAATGATAGAACATAGCGGCGCACCGGCCATGGCCTGTTCAGTAGCGATTGAGGAGGGCCCAATCATAACGTGCTAGTTCAAAGCCGGGTTGACGCTTGCAGGGGTCTGTGATGAGGTGTTTGTTCTTTACCTCAGCTGACTGCCAACTCTGTTTCCAAGAGACTGGAACAGAGAAGTTCAGTGTAGGCATAGGGGACCAGATTGGGTGACGAGACGTCAAGCATTGGACAGGGTGGACGAAGATATCCACGTATATTGGCAGGTCTGGTCGAGCGTAGACGTGGGAAATGAACTTAGATGATGCCGCATCCCGACGAATATCTGGCGGGGCGATGTTGCTAAGAACTGGCAGCCATGGAACCGGGGTGGAATGGATGGTTCCAGAAATTATCCTCATGGAGGAATATAATTTGGAATCGACCAAGTGGACATGGGGGCTACGGAACCATCCTGGGGCACAGTATTCTGCAGTGGAATAGCATAATGCCAGAGATGATGATCATAGTGTGGAAGCACTCGCGCCCCATGAGGAGCTGGCCAGTCTTGCAATGATGTTATTCCTCGCTCCCACCTTTGCTGCAGTTTTTATGAGATGATTGTGAAATGACAGAAATTAATCAACAAAAGCTAAATGTTTCAGGTGGTTTGTTGTACTTAAAAATATTCAAGGGGCGGGGCGGTAGTCACAGGGTAAGTGCACATAGTGAAAAGCTAAGGACCTGCTCAAGAATCCCAGTTGGAGCCCCCCCCTTGCAGGAGAGACACTTCACAAGTAGTAAAACAGGTCTGTAGGTATCTTTCTCTCCCCCCCTCTGTCTTCCCCTCCTCTCTCAATTTCTCTCTTTCCTATCCAACAACAACAGCAACAATAACAACAACAATGATGGAAAAAATGGTCGACAGAAGCAATAGATTTGCAGTGCAGGCACCAAGTCCCAACAATAACCCTGGAGGCAAAAATAAATAAATATATAACATTCAGAATTTCAACTCTGAAATAGCAGTTGTTATTTCTCCCACTTAGCAACTTTATATTAGTTATTGAATATCAGTAATTAAATAGTAAATTAAGAGGTGGGGAACCTTCTTTTAAACCCCAAGCTTCTATAAGGCATGCAAAGTAATTCTTGGCGGCAGCATAAACTTATAAACATGTCTTTTGCCAGCCTGGTATTTTAAGCATGCAAGCTTAGCTAAAATAAAGTCACACGGTTACATGATGAAAACTACCTCAGGATGGGTAAGAAGTTATGTGATCAAATTTGCCCTCAACAGATGTGACAGGGTCCCCACTTCTTTAGCATAAATGACTCCATCTTGACCTGAACCTATGCAACTGCTTTACTTGACAACAAGAAGGAGATCTTAGTGTTCTGAAATTATTGATTGTTGGTTGTTTCCATAATGGGTTGTCCTGGCTGCAATAACAGACCACCTTAACCACCGCATACTTGGCTTCTGTAACATAGCTTACTTTCTGCACCTACCCCTATAAATTGTTGTGCTACACTGAACTCGGGACTGCACTCTAAGCAGCGCTTTTAGCTGTTGCATGTTATCACCAGCTGGCTTAATAAAGACTCTCAAATTTGACTGAACTGGTCTTGGGTGGTCTCTGACGCTTACCCCACAACACAATGAGACATGCAACCCACCTTGACAAAGGAATTACCTATCATCTACCCTAAGCTGTGGACCACTAATGATGACGAGTTCTGATAGAATGAGCCTTGTCTCCATGCATAAAACAGGAAGAGGCAGTTTTCCTGAGCAGCCCAAAAAGAATATATCCCTGAAAATTATAGGCAAAAATATAGACCCCTCTTAGCACTCAGTTGGCAGTTGCTATGTGTCACCTACCTCCCTTGATGACTATTTCTTGACTTGTTTATTCTCATAAACTATAATCTACTCTATAATTTTGCCTACTGTTTGTTGACTTTTGAATCCTTCACATGTATGATCATCATCATGGGCCAGAAATATATCATTTTAAGCTACATTATTCTTGTCATCTAAATTTAACAAGATTCAAAGAGGATGGGTGGGCTGGTCAGGACTCTAAGGTCTGCTTAGATCTGGTCCACAGGTACAGCCCAGCTGAGCTAACAGACAACAGTCCTGTGCACTGAGTGTTGGGGAGGAAGGGCTAGATGTCCAAACATTTACAGTAAGAGAACAGAGTGGCAAAGCAGGGAAGTAAGGGGTACACTCAGACTTCCTCATCCCTTCTGAAGGGCCTCAAGATAGCACACTGTTTTTATTACCCAAAGGCACTTGAGAGTAACATTGTTTATCTCCTTTCTGCCCACCCCCACTCCCCACCCCACCCCCACCTGCCCCAGGAGTGAAAAATGAATTTGGCCCATTTGGGGGGTGAGGGGAGGGAAGGGGATATTCAAGACGATGGAGGGGTTTGGTGGGGAAATCAGCAGCAGCAAGTTGGAGAGGTATATTTGCATATAAATCAAAGGAGTGAAGACAATTACTTGTGTTTACACTACTCAGGCCTCAAGCTCTTTTCCATGGTATTGTAAGTACTTCATTAGGGATATTCTCTATCACCTGGCAAGCCAGGGGGCACTCAACAGCTAACACCTTCAGACCTCACCTGAGAGAAAGGCCTTAAAAAAAAATCCCTGCTCCTCAGTGGAAAAATTCTGAGTCACAGTCCACCATTCTCCCTGGGGTGCTCAGCAGACCTGAGTCCCAGCAGGTCCCACAGTGGTCAGCTGCTGGCCTCTGTGCGGTTTGGCTCTCTCTCATCCCTGCTTTCTGCCCCCCAGACTTCCTGTAGGTCACTTTACAAATCCATGGCTGCAGGCAAATCCTGTCTCTAGTAGACTCTACCTGTTAAGAATGCCAACTGAGCAATTTCCAAAAGCAAACACTTATTTGTTCTGAATACAGTAAGGTACTTAGGTCAATAAAACAGTTGCATGAAAAAAGCAAGGTAAAGGAAAAATGAAGGGAGGCTACCTCTGTGAAATTCAAAGTTGCATCAGCTCCCCAGAATTTCTGCACAAATGTTAATGCTGGGTGGACCACAGACTTGGCATTAAGCTTTATGGGCAGACAAGTGTGGCTAAAGGAGTCCCATTGGTCACAAAATTGAAAACAAAAAACACTTTCTGTTTAGCAGCTTAGAAGAAAAACACTTTCTTCCTGCCAGAAGCTTCTACAAAGAGTTTCTCTTGCTGGTGCCTGGTGAAAGAGTGTCTGTGTGAATAGCACACAGAATCTTCATCAGCACACAGGCACATGGCTGTGTCCTCTACCCATCCTCACACATGGATTTGTTGCAACTCAGCTCACTGGATCTCTGCAGGTCAAAGAAAGAGTATCTCAATGTGCAGCTGTCTAACAGCAGCCTGAGCTAGGCATTGACATTTTTTTTTTATTGTAAAAAGGAAACACTGACAAAAAACATAGGATAAGAGGGGTATAACTCCACACAATTCCCACCACCAGAACTCTGTATCCCATCATTAGTCAACAATGTTTGGCTTTATATGTTAACTCTTTTTTCAGCCACCAGGTTCCAGATGCTAACATGATGCCAACTGGAATTCCCTGGGTAGATGACCCCACCAATGTGTCCTGGAGCCCTGCCCCACTAGAAAAAGAGGGAGACAGGCTGGGAGTATGGATCAACCTGTCAACGCCCATGTTCAGTGAGGAAGCAATTACAGAAGCCAGACCTTCCACCTTTTGCACCCCATAATGACCCTGGGTCCATACTTCCAAAGGGATAAAGAATAGGAAAGCTATCAGGGGAGGGGATGGGATACAGCACTGACTAATTTTTAAATTACTATTGTGATTTAATATTGATTTACAAAATTACAAGATAACAGAAGTATAATTCCATACCATTCCCACCACCTGAGTTCTGTGTCCTCACCCCCTACATTAGAAACTGCAGTAGTTCTCCCAAGTTCACAGATATTGGTTGACTATTATTTCTATAGCTATCTATACGTGTGTGTGTGTGTGTGTGTGTGTGTGTGTATTTGCTCATTTACTCTATTGTCCTGCCTTTACACTTGCACCTATTACTATTTCCCAATGTCCTTTTTTTCTGGGTCCTGATAGAGTCAGAGTTCAGAGTCCTTAGATCATCTTCCCCTAACATTTCTTCCCCTTTAGGAGTATGGACCAAAATTCTTTATGAGGTGCAGAAGGTGGGAGTTCTGGCTTCTGTAATTACTTCTGCATTGGACATGGACATTGGCAGGTCAATCCATACCCCCAGCCTGTTTCTATTTTTCCCTAGTGGGGTAGGGCTCTGGAGAGGTGAGATCCTGGGGCACATTGGTGAGATCTCCTGCCCAGGGAAATCAGGATGGAATCATAGTAGTGTCTGAAAATTGGTGGCTGAAAGGTGGTAGGATATAAAGCAGGACAAAATGTTTAACGAGCAGGAACCAAAAAGTAGGAATAAAGCAGATGAGAAGAGGCATCTTAGGGTGGATAGAAGCTAGGAAATCTATTTTAAGTATTTTCTAAGGAGCCCATGACTTTAGTGATTTTTGCTTGAGCTTGACAGTTGACATGCAAGTGGACAAAAATATTTTCTCAAAGAAAATATATAAATACAATGAGCTGTTTACCCCTTTTCTTTGAGTTTGGTGGCTACTCTCTGCCCTAATCCAGATTTATAGCCCTATTCTCAACTTGGTGGCTGAAATGTGGTAAGATACAAAGCAAACTCTTCAATAAACAGGAAACCTGATAAAGGTCACTATTGGTCTATTACCTTTGCTTCATGATCCTAAAGAATTAAAGTGTGTAACAAATCCTAAAGAATTAAAGTATGTAGGAACAGAGCAAAGATCCTAAAGAATTAAAGTGCAAAGAATTAAAGAGCAAAGATCCTAAAGAATTAAAGTGTGTAGGAACAGAGCAAATGGAACTAGGGGTCTTCATGTGGAAAGAATCTTGGAAGTCTATTTTAGGTATGTTCCAAGGGGCCCATAACTTTAGTAATTTCTCTGTGAGTCTGATAGCTAACATGCAGGTGAACTAAAAGTATTGTCTAGTAAGATGGTGTCAGATTTGAGAATAGGACTAAAAAGCTGGATTAGGGCAGAGAATAGCTCCCAAATGTGAGGAAAGTATATAAATACCATTAACTGTTAACCCTATTGATCAGACTTTGATAGTTTTTTTTTTAATATCAAGTTACACACTTTAATTCTTTAGGATCATGAAGCAAAGGTAATAGACCAATAGTGACCTCTATCACATCAGTAGCCTTAAACCAGGACTTCCAATCCTGAATCTATCATGGACACTGCTGTTTACAATATGCATTAGTATTCTTGCATCCATTCTGAAAGTTATTCAAACACACTCTGAAGGTAAGTCTTATAAGAAACCCCCAATATTACGAAGAACTCCAAGGAAAATTTTTATAAGCTTTGAGGCCAGCAAAATGAAATAAAATATACCCTGCATACATCAGTGTGTTTTAAGTAAGGTTTTGTTAGGTGTTTTATTTTTGTTGTTGCTGTTTTTGTTTTTACCAGAGCACTGTACAGATCTGGGTTATGTTGGTGCTAGAGACTGAACCTGGGAGTTTGGTCACACTCACTTCATTTTTCTTCCTCCTCAATAAGCCATTCAACTTTTTCAATCCTAGCAGGCCCTTCTTCCCCAATGCTTGTGTAAAGCAATCTGTTCCTTCAATTCCACTCCTGTCAATTGCACTGAAACCCTAATCTTACCTCTGTCATGAATACTCAGTGAAATCTAATCCAGTTTCTACCATTTTGGTCCAACCCCAGGTTGCTGAGCCCTGTGGATGCAGTCATTCCACAACTAACTGGAACTATTATTAATTCATAGCATCCCTCCTCCACTCCCTCTGTATTGCCTATCTATCCCTTTGTCTTTCTTTAGTTGACTTATTCACTTTAAGTAGTAGGTTAGCTACTCCAACACCAGCATTCCTTTCTTTTCCTTATGCTGGTCCTTGCACTTTGCGCCATATGCGCTTAACCCACTGTGCTGCCACCCTACTCCCTCCTTTCTTTTCCATAAATAATAAACCGCCTTTTACACAGAGAAAAATAACTTCAGATGCAAAATTATCAACATTCTATCTCAACCTTACGTACCAACACATCCACCACATTCCCTCCCATCCCACACAGGATTTACTGAGCCAACCATCCTGCCAATCACTGCTTTCCCCAGAGCCTCACCTCCAGCAGTTGTTCTTCCCATAGCACAGTCAACAGGAAAATTCCACCCAGATGGCCGACAGGCATTTCCAACCAACCCTACAAGTATTAGGTAAATGGACCATGTTCTCACCTAAAACTGTCATCATCTGCCCATAAACAAAACCAAGGAGTCACCTTTGGCCTTATTCCCTTTCAAGTTCCCAACCCACTCAACTAACACCAAGTTCTGTTGATTGTACTTCTTAGAGAGTCTTAAGTCCATTCCTTTCTGTGTATCTATACCCTGCCAGTATGATACCTTCATTCTATCTTCTGAATTTCTAATTCTTCCCTCTTGGGCACTTGTAATGATTTTTTTTTATCTTTTATTTATTTATTTTCCCTTTTTTGTTGTTGCCCTTGTTTTTATCATTGTTGTTATTGATGTTGTTGTTGCCAGATAGGACAGAGAGAAATGGAGAAAGGAGGGGAAGACAGAGGAGGAGAGAAAGATTGACAGCTGCAGAGACCTGCTTCACTGCTTGTGAAGCAACCTCCCTGCAGGTGGGGAGCTGGGGGCTCGAACCGGGATCCTTACACAGGTCCTGGTCCTTGAGTTTAGCGCCATGTGTGCTTAACCCGCTGTGCTACAGCCCAACCCCCAATTCTTTTTTTAACAAAGAACTCTGATAAAGGGATGGAGGGAGACTAGCAGAGGGGATTTCAGTATCTCCTTCAATATCCTCTGGGTGGAGAGAGAGTTCTCCAGAAAAGAGAAAGAGGATTTCCCTGCCTATCACCACACAGGCTGATGTATCTCTAGATTTTGAGCACAAAAGTTTAATTTTGGCTGGAAAATCTTCAAAGCAGTCTCCACACATTGCCCACAACCCCTATAAAACTTTATGATTAATTTGCTGCTGAGTGTTCTTGGAAGAATTCATCACATGGCCAGAGATGAGACTATGGTGTAATGGAGGAAAAACCACATACATTTGGGAAAGGGGATCTTTAGTGCATACCTTGCTTTTACACTTTACTTGCTGAGCAGTCTGAGGAAAAGGCTCCCTCAAAACATCAGATGAGTTGACACATGTCCTTATATAAGACTCAGCATAGACTCTAAACAATTAGTACAATCACATTGTACTCCCTTTTGCCTCTGTGATGCTGTTGAAAAAAAAAAAAAGGAGACTGCTGGGTTATTCTTCTTTCCACATGTTTATGAGCTTACTCACTCACAAGACCCTTCAATAAAACCATAGGATACAAATGAAACTGTTCCTATTTTAAAGGCCTATGTAGTATATGTGTATATACATATAAGATCATATGAATATGCATCTGGTTCCTTGACTTCTTTAAAATTCCAGATGTGACACAGATGCCTAGCACACATATAACAACTTTAACACATTCATATTCTAGTATCTCAAAAGGAATATGCTGCCATCTGCAACTAGCAAGTCACATTCCCAATACCTTTGTGCTGAACAGTGGAAATGTGTACTAAAGACATACATCATTATATTTGCTTGAAAAGCCAAGTGCAAAATACCTCCTAGTGAGGCTAACAGCAGTGTCATTTGTATTTCTAATTTAACTTGAGACTCTGCATGGGAGGAGGTGGTGGTCAGATTAGTATTTTCCCTATTACTCCCTGGATCTAGCAGAGACTGGATTATTGACCCAAAGCTAAGCATGAGGTGTGGTGAGACTGATTCCATAATGGTTAATTTTATATCTTATCTTAGTTCAACTACGGTACCTAGCTGCTGAGTCAAAGACCACTCTAGATGCTGCCGTGAAGGTGATATTAGGATCAGGTAATCATTTAAATTAGCAGTGTTTGAGTAAAGCAGAGAACCTGCCATTATGTGAATAGGTTTCATGTAACCAGTTGAAAGTCATGAGACAAGGCTGTGACTCCAACAAAAAAGGATTTCTGCCTCCATTTAGATTTGTCTTCTCACTCTATTTATTAACATGTGTGATATATAGAGAACCAGTTATGCTATAGATAATATGCCATTGATATTTGAAGAACATATATGTTGGTGAAGTGGTGATGTATACTGACTATTGATAGATAGATAGATAGATAGATAGATAGATAGATAGATAGATAGATAGATGATTGATAGGTAGAGAGATACATTGACTAACCTGAGCTTGAAATTTGTTGAACTAAAAGTGGACTTGCATACAGTAGAATAAAAAATAATGGAATAAGCCTAGCCAAGATGGGAAAATACTGGCAGAGGGGGCAAAGGATAGAATAAAAAGAGACTTTCCAAGGATATAAATCCACAGAAACCGAGTTACTTTATTGCCACTGAGGCAAACAACTCTCTTAAGTTGATAAAATAAAACACTAGGTGAGCAAGCAGAATAGTTATTCTCCAATTGAATAAGTTAAGCTTCAAGCTCATCAACCTTCACCAATTTTTTTTTTCAGATTATTCCTTCTCTCCTAAAGACTTATAGTCCTGGCTTAAGAGACACATTGAAGTTTGGGGGTTGCTTTGAATAGTGTTTGGGTGATACTAACATGTAATGAGAAGGAGGTAGAGATAAGGAGTAAAGAAGACAAGGTTGATAGAGGAACTCGGAGTCTGGAACAATAAGTCAGGATCATTTGTGGAAGGTCTAGGGTACCAGTGGAGAAGGTATTGGAAGATGCTAAAGTTTAATAGCAAGGGAGTAAAAAAAAAAAAAAAACCAACTAAGATGTATACCCCTACATAGAACCCTGAAGTATGGAGAAAATGAAAGGACTATTGCACAGACAGCAATCAAGACAGGAACCATATGTGTGATGATAAGGTCCATGATGAATGTGACAAGAGACTAAGCAGAGGTGGGTGATTAGATAGCCAGTTAGATTTGAAGGGAATAAGAGGAAAAGAGAAAGGAGAAGAAAACAGTGAGCAGAGGGGCCCAGTCTGAGAGCGTTTCTTATCCCCACCTCCACCCATCTGAATCCCTACCCTAGAGGCAGTCACTGCACCATGATCAAATCAAAAAAGCTCAAAAAAAATGTCTGGAAAATGATATCCATGCACTTCCAATGTTCAAAGATAGCTCTCTGTTGTTTTCCACAATTGCTTGTATCAACTTACATTCGAAAGAGCAGTGTATAGAAGTACTTGTCTTCCATAACTTCACTAACACTGTATTGCCACAGATTGTCCTCAGTGTGTTTTCTGTGTTTCTCTTCCTGTTTGCTTTGTTTGGAAACATATTTCATTGATTTAGAAGAGCTCCTCATATATTAAAAAAAAAAAAATCTATTTAGCAGTCAAGGTGATGAGTTCACAAAGAATGCATTCCTTATACCCAAGACTGCCTAGTTTAGTTTTCTATAATACATATGATTCAGTTGTGTTCTGCTCTCACACCCTTGTTGTTGTAGCGGTCTGGTGTCAGGCTGCACCACGGAGAAGAGAGTGGGTACACAAAGGGGTACACAAATCTTTATTATAGGATGGGGGGGTTGGTTCAGACCACGTGGAGCCAGCCGGCAATGGCCGTCCCCACTACCTGACCACAGGGAGAGAGAAGGGGGCGAGATCTGAGAAAGGGGGAGCTGAGAGCCCAGGGGGGGGGGTGAGGGGGCTTTTTATTGGGCGACAACCAGGGGTGACGTGTGGGGACAGGATTGGTTGAAGGGGGCAATGCTAGGATTTCGCGGGGTGTAGTAAAACCTGGGGGCAGAGACTGCATCAGAATAATTCCTCAGCAACATCTCCTCCTATCCCTTTATATCTAAATGGACACAGTAAAGAAAAATGGAATGGAGCAGGCTTAAATGTTTTTAAGGAATGCCTTGCTCAGGTGGTAAGATGTAGGACTTTCTGTGGAGGAGGAAAGGCTTAAATGGCTGCCAACCTTGTGAGATTTATGCGTCCTCCTGTGCTCAACCCCTCTTTAGAGAGAGAGACTTACCTGGAGGGACTCATCTCATAGGTTTAAGCGCAGCCTGCTCAACCATATCTTCACAATATCTCTACATCTTTTCTATCTTTCTATCTAGTAATAGCATAAGATGGTTCAAAGTCTGTAAAAGACTATCATGGAACAGAAACCTTTTGGGCATAAACCTAAATGATATAACAAAACAGGAAGGGACAAGTAGGGGAGTAGTAAAAGCCAGTGTGGTGTGAAGGGAAGGATTGGTGTGTAAACGGGGGAAGGAGGCAGCAGAGTTCTGTTTGGTGATTAGTTTGGTTTAGTTTATGAATCGTTGTTCCTGAATAAAGAAATACAGCTTCCCTGCCCAGCCGTGTGTCCTCGAGTCTCTGTTACCCGTGAAGCCAGCCCAGCCAGCTGGAGCCTCCAAATTTTAACAACAAATGGCACCCAGGTGGACCTGACCTGCGCATCTCTCAGATAAGTAAAGACAATTTGGCTACCTATGTACTATGGCCTTCTCTTCTGCTTGTGAAGAGATCTCCAAAGGCCTCTACTCTTTCTTCACAAGACTGTTTTGCTGTTTCTGGAACATTTATCTCTGGACCACTCTGTGGTTTCCACTCGCTCGGGCACACTCAGAACAGCCAGAGGAGTCAGGAGGAGCCAGCGGGCAGGGGGCGAGGCGCAGAGCTGCCGTTTCCACCTGACAACCCCACCAGACAAGTCCGCGCACCGCACCCACAGCCCTGCAGCCCCACAGCCCGCAGGAGCCCGAAGCCAACACGCTGGAGCCGATGCCAACACGCTGGAGCCCAATGCCAACACGCAGGCCAGCCCACAAAAGACGGCTCTCTACCGCGTGGCACAAGACACTGGACGCGTGATCCCTCCATGCTGCTCGGCCACTGCGAGCAGGGCAGTAGATATGACAGGGCCATGGAACAGGGCAATAGACATGGCAGGGCCATGGGGCAGGGCCGCGGTGGCCTATCATGGCCGCCACCCCTGGGCACCTTGGCCAGCGCCTTCTACAAGACTGGCCCTCCTGCCCTCGTGCTATGAATTCTGGACAGATTCCGAACCTCCTGGGCTCCCTGCTGAAACTGGGCACCCTGGCCGAGATCCTCAGTTCCGGTCTGAAGGCAGACAAACTGGAGTACGCAGAGATTCATGCAGAGATCACAACCTGCAATTCCTTGAAGTGGAGCTGCTCGGGGAGGCCACCTCCGGATGGTGATCCCCCCCCAACAACTAAGACAGTACAGATCTAAATTCGTGTTTAAAATGACATGTCTTCGTAACAAAGGTTTCTCTCCTTGTGTATTAATGACCATGTTTATGTGTATGTTTAAAGTTTGGTAAACAGTAACTTTAAGGTTAAGAATGTAACCTTAAGGCTAAATTCTTACTAGGCAAAGTTAAATGAAAAAGGTTTTCAATGTAATTCTCATAAAGATAAAATTAACTTACATTTAAAGTCTGAGGTAAAAATTAGTTAACAATCAATATATTTTAACTAAGTTGGTCTAAACAAGACCTGCACACACCTAGGGTGTGTCTCCATCTTGAATGGATGTAACAAAAGGTTAAATAGACTTGTTGACATGTAAAACTCTCGATTACCTTCTCTATTAGAAATGGTAGATTGCACAATGGCTATGCTAATTATTCTCATGCCTGAGGTTTCTTTTCCTGCGCACACCTAGGGTGTGTCTCCACCTTAAATGGGTGTAACAAAAGGTTAAAAAGACGTTGTTGATATGTAAAAGCCTCAAATTCCTTCTCTATTAGAAATGTTAGATTGCGCTATGGTTATGCTAATAACAAGTTTTGTTTCATAGTAAGTAAATTGCAGCCAGCTGCCTTTGGGACTCTAGGCCGTTCCCCACCCCCATGCAAATGTCCATCAAGACAAGTACGCCCCCCAGAGGCAGGAAATGTTTTTTTTAAGCTGATAAAGTTTTGCCCACAGAGGCAAAAAAATGGCCCCCTCAGGCCTTCCCTTGACAGCACAATGGTTCTTGTTACTTGCTTACATGTTTCTCCATGTTTGTGCCAGTTTCTTTTTTAAAAATGCCTGTACGATATAGGTTTCTGTTCACCCCCACACCCTTGATACTGTAGTCATTTAGTTAAAAAGAAAAGGGGGAATTGTTGTATGCTTTACATTGGTTTGTTCTAGCTATCCCCCTGCCAAGAAAATTGGTTCAGTCCTGCTAGTTTTTGTGGGCCTGCTTGATCCCGCCCGAAGGAGAGAGTTCCAGAGTTCCAGAGTTCCAGAGTTCTTGGCGCTGCTGCTGGGGAAGGAGGCAGCAGAGTTCTGTTTGGTGATTAGTTTGGTTTAGTTTATGAATCGTTGTTCCTGAATAAAGAAATACAGCTTCCCTGCCCAGCCGTATGTCCTTGAGTCTCTGTTACCCGCCTGTGAAGCTAGCCTGGCCAGCTGGAGCCTCCGAATTTTAACAACACACCCTCTCCCTTTTCACCACACATATACATACACACACATATATGAAGATATATGAATATATATTTCTATCAACTATTTATCATGAAGTTAATTAATTACTTATTTTTTTAAATCACAGCCTGGGAGGTCACAGTGTGGCTACAGCACTGGACTTAAGTGATTCCTAGCACTGCATGTGCCTGCTTCTCTCTCCTTCTCTCTATCATAAGTAAATATATATATTTATTTTTTAATTTTCTTTTATTTATTTAAAAAAGGAGACATTAACAAAACCATAGGATAAGAGGGGCACAACTACACACAGTTCCTACCACCAGATCTCCATATCCCATCCCCTCCCCTGATAGCTTTCCTATTCTTTATTCCTCTGGGAGTATGGACCTAATGTCATTGTGGGATACAGAAGGTAGAAGGTCTGGCTTCTGTAATTGCTTCCTCGCTGAACATGGGTGTTGACAGGTCGATACTCCCAGCCTGCATCTCTCTTTCCCTAATACGTTGGGGCTCTGGGGAAGCAGAGCTCCAGGACACATTGGTGGGGTCATCTGTCCAGGGAAGTCTGGTCGGCATCATGCTGGCGTCTGGAACCTGGTGACTGAAAAGAGACTTAATATACAAAGCCAAACAAATTGTTGAGCAATTATATATATTTAAATCAAGGAGGCCCAGCAGGTGGTGTAAGGTATTGACTCTCAAACATAATGTCCTGAGTTCACTCTCTAGCATCACATGTGCCAGAGTGATGTTCTGTTTCTCTCTTGCTCACATTTGCTGTTTCTCTAGTTAATAAATGAATATTTAAAAATAAGAAAAATATTTTTTGAAAAATAAGAAAATCAAGGAACAGGAAGTATTTGACCAGTTGAATTTACCATGCACAAGTCCCTGAGATCAAGCCTTGATATTTAAGGTGGGGGTGGGGAAGGATTGGAGCTCCATGGGTGGTGGAGCAGTGTTATGGTGTTCTCCTTTCTCTGCTTCTCCTCAAGCTCTTTAAAATAATTTTATTTATTTATCATTGGATAGAGACAGAGAGAAATTGAAAAGGGAGAGCGAAATAGAGAGACACCTGCAGCCCTACTTCACCACTTATGAAGCTTCCTCTCTGCAGGTGGGGACCAGGGGCTTAAACCAGGTGTGCCATCACCTGGCCCCCTCACACTCTCTTTCTAAGCAAAAACTGGGGGAAAATATGGGGCCAGGAGTTTGCTCAGAAGTATTGAGCATATTATAAATCCTATTTTCAGTACCCAGCACCACATAAAAAAATCATTTTAGAAAGATAATACATCACTGCTACAGTTTCAACTTATTTTGAATGAGTAGGTCTGACCTTCATACTAGCTGTTAGGTTCAGGCAAAAATTAGTAAAGTCATGGGCCCCTGGGAAAATGCCTAAAATAGACTTCTTAGATTCTTCCAATATGATGACATCAAATTTCTTACCATTAGGTTCCCAGTTATTATTCAATCTGTTCTTCTTTATATCTTAATGTTTTCAAGTTGTAGATGCTACCATGCCAATCTGACTTCCCTGGGCAGATGGCCTCACCAATATGTCCTGGAACCCCACCACCCAAGAGCCCTACTCCACTAGGGAAAGATAGAAACAGACTCAGTATATGAATCAACCTGTTAATGCCCATGTACAGTGGAGAAACAATTGCAGGATTTTGATCCATATTCCCAGAAAGGGATAAAGAATAGGAAAGCTTCCAGTGGAGGGGATGGGACATGGAACTCTTGTGGTGGGAATTGCATAGAGTTTTCTCATCCCACAATCTTGCCAATCATTACTAAATCACTAAGAAAGAAAGGAAGAAAGAAAGAAAGAAAGAAAGAGAAAGAGAGAAAGAAAGAAAGAAAGAAAGAGAGAAAGAAAGAAAGAAAGAAAGAGAAAGAAAGAAAGAAAGAAAGAGAAAGAGAGAAAGAAAGAAAGAAAGAAAGAAAGAAAGGGAAAGAAAGGGGGAGGAAGGGAGGAAGGAAGAAAGGAAATGAAGGAAGGAAGGAAGGAAGGAAGGAAGGGAGGGAGGGAGGAAGGAAGGAAGGAAGGGAGGGAAGGAGGGAGGAAGGGAGGGGGGAAGGGAGGAAGGAAGGAAGGGGGGAAGGAAGGAAGGAAGGAAGGAAGGAAGGAAGGAAGGAAGGAAGGAAGGAAGGAAGGAAGGAAGGAAAGGTCTGCGTAGTAAACCTGTGAACTCAGGGGCAAGAGAATATTTAACTGCCCACCAGGAGTCACTAGTGTTTAAGTGAAAAAAATTTGCTAATGTTTAAAACCCTTTGATCAGCTTAGGTTTCCACACCTTCCTAGAAAAATAAATCTCCACCAACTTCCAGCATCATAGCAAGGGATAAACAGCTACAGTACTTCAGTCTAGGGATTAAGCTAAAGCAGTAAGAACTATTTTTTTTTTAAAAATCATCTAAAAAGATCAATTTACAACTGTGACTTCTTTTTTTTTCTTTTCTTAAGTAATCTTTTTCCAAATATTTTTTCTTTTTCTATATTTATTTATTTATTTATTGCCTCCAAGGTTATTGCTGGGACTCAGAGCCTGCACTACAAATACACTGCACCTAGAGGCTATTTTTCCCTTTTGTTGCCCTTGTTATGTATCGTTATTGTAGTTATTATTATTGTTGTTATTGCTGTCATTGTTGTTGGGTAGGACAGAGAGAAATGGAAAGAGGAGGGGAAGACAGAGAGGGAGAGAGAAAGAAAGACACCTGCAGTCCTTCTTCACAGCTTGTGAAGCAACGCCCCTGCAGGTGGGGAGCCATGGGCTCAAACCAGGATCCTTATGCTGGTCCTTGCACTTTTTACCGGAGCACTGCTCAGCTCTGGCTTATGGTGGTACAAGGGATTGAACCTGGGCCTTTGGAGCCTCAGACATGAAAGTCTTTTTGCATAACCATTATGCTATTTACCCCCACCCTAAAACTGTGAATTCTTACATAATTCAGCCACAAGTGGATATAGGCAACTGTGATCAGTAAATGAAAAAGGAATGGTCTTTATTGATGAGTGAATGAAAAAGGAATTGATGAGTAAATGAAAAAGGAATGGTCTTTATTGATGAGTTGATGAGTGGTCCTTCTATGCCCAATTTGTGTCATATCATCTTTTTGTTTTTATTCAAGAGTAGTATTTCATAGAATTATATATCCCATAACTTCTTTAACCAGTCATCTGTTGATGGGTATTTAGCCTACTTCTACTCTTTGGCTATTGTGAATAATGCAGCTATGAACATAGGGATGCATATGTCCTTTCGAAATAGTGCTTGAGTGTCTGTTAAACAAATACCTAAGTTAGTATTGCTGGATTATAAGGTAATTCCATTTTTATTTGCTTAAGGACTCTCCATACAGTCTTCCAAAGTGGCTGTACCAGTTCTTACTAGCAGTATAGCAGAGTTCCCTTTTCTCCACATCTCCATCCAACACCTGCCATTTCCTGTTTTTTTTTTTCGATTAGGTGTGAGATGGTATCTCAGTGTAGTTTGAATTTGCATTTCTTTATGATAGGTGAAGTAGAACATTTCTTCATGTGGTTGTGGGCCATGTGTATATCTTAATTAAAAAAAAACTATTTGTTTAATATTTTGGCCCACTTGTTTTATTGAGTTATTATTTTTTTGTAGATCTGTACAAATTCTGTGCAGACATTTTATATCAGCCCCTCTCTGATATGTAATGTGTAAATACCTTTTTCCATGTTTTGCCTAGTTATCCTTATGTAATTTGTTTTCAATACTCTGTGGACGCTTTAGTTTCATATATTACCATTTATTTACTCTTGAGTTCATTTCCTAAACCCAGGGACTTGAGTTTCCAAATACATCTTTGATGTGAAGGTCCTGTGAAGTTCCTTCTAGTTTTTAAAGAGTTTCTGATCAATATTTAGACCTTTAATCCATTTTGACTTGTCCTTTCTGTATGATGTTAGGTAGTGATCTAGTTTCACTTTTCTACATGTAGTTGTCCAGTTTTTCCAGCAATGTTTGTTTAAGAGTCTTTATTTACCCCATTGAATAGTTTTGGCTCGTTTGTAATATATTAGACATTTGTAAATATGTGTGCTCATTTTTGGGCTCTGGATTCTGCTGCATTGATCCAAATGATTTTTTGTTTTGTTTTGTTTTTTCTTCAGTACTCTGCTGTTTTGATTAGTATTGCATTGTAATATAAACTGAAGTTGGAAAGCATATTTTTCCATTGTTCTCAGAAGTACTTTGGCTTTTTCTGGCCTTTTATGGTTCCATATCACACAATTTTTTAGATAAGTGATTTGATTTGCTTGAAAACTGCCATTGGGATTTTGATAGGGATTAGAGAGAAACTGTAGATTGCTTTTGGAAGAATGACAATTTTAATAATGTTTATTTTTCCAACCCAGGAACAAGAAATTGTCTTCAACTTCTCTGTGTTCTTCTCTTTTACCAATGGTCTATAGTTTTCATTGTAATGGTCCTTTACCTCCTTTGTGAGATTCATCCCAAGGTATTTTATCCTTCTGAGTTCAATTGCAAATGGAATTAAGTCTTTCATTTCCTTTTCCTCTGACTCCTTGTTTGTATATAGAAATGCCACAGATTTATGTGTACTGATTTTGTATCCTGCTACTTCGTTGAATTTATTATTTCCAGTTGTCTTTTATGGAATTTTTGGGGTTCTCTAGGTATATTATCAAGTCATAAGCAAATAGTGATAGTTTGGCTCCTTCCTTTCCAATCTGTATACCTTTGACATCTCTTTCTTATCTGTTTGCAGTTGAGAACTGTGTTGAATAATAGTGGAGATAGAAGGCATACATGTCTAGTTCCTGACTTTTAGGGGGAAAGCTTTCAGCTTTTCTAAAGTTTGCTTGATAAAAATTATCTTTACGTATTGGATAGAGACAGCCAGAAATCAAGAGTGAAAGGGATGATAGAAAGGGAGAGAGACACAGACATGCCTGCCATACTGCTTCACCACTGTTAAAATTTTTCCCCTAGAGGTGGGAATAGGTACTGAAACTCGAGTCCTTGTGCACTGTAACATTTGTGTTCAACCAGGTGCACCAGTGGCCCCCTACTTTCAGCTTTTCTCCATTGAGAATGATGCTAGCTGTGGGTTTGTTATATGGTCTTTATATGAGCCAGGCTGTGGCACACCTGGTTAGGTGCACACACAACAATGTTCAAAGACCTGGGTTCGAGCTCCTGGTCCCCACTTGCAGGGGGAAAGCTTCAGGAGTGGTGAAGTAGAGCTGCAGATTTCTCTTTCCCTCTCCCCTCTAAATTCCTTTCTATCTCTATACAATAATAATATAAAAAGTTATGAATAAACATCAACTTCAATAAATGGCACTGGGTTGAAACATGCAGAAGAATGAACTGAACCACTTTATCTCACCAGAAACAAAGATCAACTCCAAATGGATTAAAGACCTGGATGTTACACCAGAAACAATCAAATACTTAGAGGAAAACATTGGTAAAACACTTTCCCACCTAAACCTCAAGGACATCTTTCATGAAACAAACCCAATTACAAGGAAGACTAAAGCAGAAACAAACAAATGGGACTATATTAAATTGGAAAACTTCTGCATAGCCAAAGAAACTATCACACAAAGAGACCCCTCACAGAATGGGAGAAGATCTTCACATGCCATACATCAGACAAGAGACTAATCACCAAAATATACAAAGAGCTCAGCAAACTTAGCACCAAAAAAGCAAATGACCCCATCCAAAAATGGGCAGAGGATATGAACAGAACATTCATTCCAGAGGAGATCCAAAAGGCTAACAAACATATGAAAAATTGCTCCAGGTCGCTGATTGTCAGAGAAATGCAAATAAAGACAACACTGAGATACCACCTCACTCCTGTAAGAATGGCATACATCAAAAAGGACAGCAGCAACAAATGCTGGAGAGGCTGTGGGGACAGAGAAACCCTTTTGCACTGCTGGTGGGAATGTAAATTGGTCCAGCCTCTGTGGAGAGCAGTCTGGAGAACTCTCACAAGACTAGATATGGACCTTTCATAGGACCTAGTAATTCCTCTACTGGGGATCTACCCCAAGGACTACATAACACCCAACCAAAAAGAGGTGTGTACTCCTATGATCATAGCAGCACAATTCATAATAGCTAAAACCTGGAAGCAACCCAGGTGCCCAACAACAGAGTGGTATATATATACACAATGGAATACTATGCAGCTATCAAGAACAATGAACCCAACTTCTCTGACCCATCTTGGACAGAGCTAGAAGGAGTTATGTTAAGTGAGCTAAGTCAGAAAGATAAAGATGAGTATGGGATAATCCCACTCATCAACAGAAGTTGAGAAAGAAGATCAGAAAGGGAAACTAAAAGCAGGATATGACTAAATTGAAAGTAGGGCACCAAAGTAAAAACCCTGTGGTGAGGGGGAGGATGTACATGCGGCCGGCTTCCTGGGCCAGCGGGGGGTGGGAGGTTGGGGGGGTTGGGGGGGTGGGATGGGACAAAATCTTTTGGTGGTAGGAATGGTATTTATGTACACACCTATTAAATTGTAGTCATATAAATCACTATTTAATTGATATGAGAGGGGGAAAATTGATTGTATGTCTAACAAAGGGACTTTTCAAAGTTAACCCAATTACCAAATAATGTGATGATGACAATAACAATCCATTGTCTTCTTTAACCCTAAGACAACAGGAACCTCACATTTCCACTATAGAGCCTAAATTTCCCCCAGTCCTGGGACCCTAGGGTAGGGCCCACTTTCCCATATACTTCTCCCAATTCTTATCAAATAATATTGCATCCGCTGATCGCAACCTAATCAACACAATGAGTGCCACCCCAGCACGCTTCACTTCAGACTGTGTCCAGAGACTTCAGGTGTGGAATGACAACCCTTCAGCTTCATCACTCGGGTGAGACCTTTCCTTTCATAGTATTGTCTAACTCCATCCCAGGTGGTTTACTTCCTAACAAAGTCCCAAAACCTAGATATAGACCAGGTTCCAGGAGATAGAGCATACGTCCACATGTACCCATAAACCAGGGCAAATATATACCTGAAAGCAGTAGTACACTAGAGTTTGCAATGAGTACCCCCCAACACTTTATCTCCACTATTCCATCCTTTGGGTCCATGATTCTTCAACAATTTGTTTGGCTTTGTATGTTAACTCTGTTTTCAGCCACCAGGTTCCAGATGCCATCAGGATGCCAGCCAGGCTTCCCTGGACAAAAGACCCCACCAATGAGTCCTGGAGCTCTACTTCCCCATAGACCCACCCTAATAGGGAAAGAGAGAGGCAGACTGGGAGTATGGATTGACCAGTCAACGCCCATGTGCAGAGGAGAAGAAATTATAGAAGCCAGACCTTCCACCTTCTGCAACCCACAATGACCCTGGGTCCATGCTCCCAGAGGGAATAGAAAATGGGAAAGCTAGTGGGGAGGGGATCGATATAGAGATTGGGTGGCGGGAATTGTGTGGAGTTGTACCCCTCATCCTATGATTTTGTTAATGTCTCCTTTCTTAATTAAAAAAAATAAAAATAAATAAATAAATATCAAAACAAAAACAATGACTAGGGGCCAGGCAGTAATACACCTGTTTAAGTCTACACACTACAGTGCAGGCTTAAACCCCTAGTCCTTACCTGTAGGGGAAAAGCTTCTAAAGTGGTGAAGTAATGCTTCAGGTGTTTCTCTGTCTCTCCCTCCCCATCTATGTTCTTCCCTTCCCAATGTCTCTCTGTCTCTATACAATAATAAATAAAAATATTTTTAAGAAAGTAAATGGGCCAGGTAGTGGTGCACCTGGCTGAGTACACATAACCATGTGCAAGGACTGGGGTTTGAGACCCTGGTCCCCATCTGCAGGGGAAAGCTTCATGAGTGGTGAAGCAGGGCTATAGTTGACTGTCTCTCTCCCTCTCTTCTCAATTTCTCTTTGTCTCTAGCTAATAAATAAATTCAAAAAAAAACTTTAAAAGTAAATGGTCTTTATTATGTTGAGGAATACACTTCTGAATAACACCTAGGTTACTGAAAAAATCAAAAGATAACTTAAATATTACTTGGAGTATGAAGAGACCAACTACCAGACCCTGTGGGATATGGCAAAAGCTGCCCTAAAAGGAAAGTTTATAGCAATATAGTCTCATATTAACAAAAAGTTAAGATCTCAAGTAAGTTTCCTAAAATCGTAACTGAGTCAAAAGAAAAATAAGTAACAGAGAGACCCAAATGTCAGTAGGAGAAAGGAAACAGTAGAGCAGAAATTAATGAAACAGAATCCAGAAAGACCATTCAAAAGACTAATGAAACCAAGAATTGGTTCTTTGAAGGGATAAATAAAATAAATAAGCCAGTGCCTACACTCATAAAAAGAAAAAGAGAGATAGCTATGGTGAAAACAATCATAAATGAGAGAAATAAAATTACAACTGAAGATAGGGAGATACAAAGAATCATATGTGAGTAGTATAAACACTTCTATGCAAAAAACTGGATAACCTAGAAGATAGTGATGCATTTCTAGAATTATACAACCTAACCCAAGAAGTAAATAGCTTACACAAGCCAATCACTAGTATGAAAGTGAATTGATCAAAAATCTTCCCAAGAATAAAAGCCTAGGCCCAGATGACTTTACTGGAAAATTCTATAAGATTTTCAAAGAAGAACACTGATTCTCCTCAAACTATAGCAGAAAGTTTAATAGGGAGAATTACTCACAAACACATTATCTGATGCACTCCCCAAAGCAGTAAGGGACTCTATAAGAAAACTAAGACCTCTATCTCTAATGAATGTTGATACAAAGATCCTGAACAAGATCTTGGCAAATGAAATCCAACAACATATCAAGAGAATAATTCACCAAGACTAAGTGGGACTCACCCCTGGGAAATAGGTATAGTTGAACATCTATCTACAAGTCAATCAATCCAATTCATCATATCAATGAAAAAGAGAGCTAAAAATCACAATGTTGGGGATGAGACACAGAACTCTGGTGGTGAAAACTGTATGGAATTGTACCCCTGTTATCTGACAATCTTGTTAATCATTACTAAATCACTAATAAAAAATTTTTTAAATCTCATTGTCATATCAATTGATGTCAGAAAGGCATTTGACAAGCTCCAACACCCATTTATGATACAGACAAAAATGGATATAACTGGAGGTGAATATGCTTAGCAAAATAAGTAAAGAGATGAAAGACAACTACCGGATGGTTTCACTCATATGTGAAATCTAGAGATCAGATACACATGAACTTAAAACACACACACAGAGAGAAAGAGAGAGAGAGAGAGAGAGAAATTAAAACAGAGAGTGAGAGAGAAGCAGCCAAACTGTTTCTAAGACTTGTGAGAACTATGGTGCTTAGCTTTGGGAGGGTGAGAAGGTGGAGATACAGAAATTAGTTAGGTGGTGTGGTGTGGTGTGGTGTGGTGTGGTGTGGTGTGGTGTGGTGTGGTGTGGTGTGGTGTGGTGTGGTGTGAAACTATACACTGTTATTTTATAGTCTTGTACCATTAATAAGAAATTTTTAAAAATTAGAAAAATATATCTTTGGATGAAATGAGGTTAGATTTGAATAAGAAATCTTGATTTTTGTCTTGCTGTTGCTCCTGCCTCATTCTTCAGCCTGAAGAAAGACATCTTAGCACAATAATCCCTCCAAAATAAGACAGAACCTCTGAATCCCTGATTGAGTAAGTGGAAATGGTGCTAATAAGCTCTCCAAGCAAGAAGACTGCTTTTTTGTCAGTGGTCTGGCATAATGCACTTTTCTAAGCATTTGTCAACTCCCCTGGATAAGTGTTGCATTTGTATAAATCAGAATCTAAGTCCACAAACCCCATGTTAAGTCGAAAAGCATGTTTCCAGGTATGTGTGTCTGCAATCAGTTTGTGCCGCTCCTGCAAGGCCTTGGTGTACTCAGAGAAGGACAGTCTTTGAATGTGGCTGAGCAGATGCCTAACTCACATCTGCCTGCAAATGCTGCTTCTGGCTTGTTCAAGTGTTATGCGGCCATGGCCAATTCACTTGAAAGCCAAGATGTTTCTAACCTCACATTAGTAAGAAAACAGTGTTTATGGTCTTTCCCCAGTTTGATTTGGAGAGGATTTGTTGTTGTTGTGAATAAAGTAGAGGAGGAGAAAGGGAAGGAGGAGGAGAAGAAGAAATGGAAGGAGAGGAGGAGGGAATGGGGAAGAGGAATAAAAAGGAGGAGAAAGAGAAGAAAGAGGAAGAAGAAAAATAAAGGAAAAGAAGAGGAGAGGAGGGAGTCGGGCGGTAGTGCATAGGGTTAAGTGCAGGTGGCACAAAGCACAAGGACCAGCATAAGGTTCCTGGTTCGAGCCCCCAGCTCCCCACCTGCAGGGGAGTCGTTTCGCAGGCGGTGAAGCAGGTTTGCAGGTGTCTATCTTTCTCTCCCTCTCTCTGTCTTACCCTGCTCTCTCCATTTCTCTCTGTCCTATCCAAAAACGGCAACAATAGTAGTAACTACAACAAAAAATAACAAGGGCAACAAAAGGGAATAAATAAATATATATTTAAAAAAAGAAGAGGAGAGGGGAGAGGAGGGTAGAAGAGGAGAAGGGAGAGGAGAGGAAAGGAAGAAAGGAGAAAAAGAAGAGGAGAGAAGGGGAAAAAAGAAAAGAAAAAAGAAAAAAGGAAAGAGTTCTTGTATTTGGTTTGGCTTATAAACCACAGCTGTCCTGTGACTGGCCTCGCCAGTGGTTTGTATTTGTGCGATTTCAGAAATCTTCATGCCTCCTCTGTTCTTCCAACAATCTAAATCATGCTTGATGCTTTAAAATAAAGCAATATCTTGAGAATCAAAAGGGGGCATTCTTGTCATTTTTGTGGTATTTTTAACCATTTGCAAGTAAGTTGTGTTTGTTTAAAACAGAATGAAAGCATCTACAACTTCAAATATTCTGGCAAATTATGTACAGACTATTAAAAGCATTAAGCTCCACATGGAAGTCAATTTAGTGAACTGAGTTCATAGAATGGAAACTAGACTTTTCTGAAAATCTTAGATGATGCCAAATAACCATATCTCCTGTTTTTCCCACTTTACAGCCATTTGTTTTGCTTTACATTAGTCCTTCATTTACTCACTCATACACACCTTGCTGGAGGGAAAATGTTAAGATTGGCGTTAAATGTTCTATCCAACCCAATACCGAATGAGGTTTTTCTGAGCACTTTTTAATTAATGTAATTGCCTCTTTGCTTTATTCCTGGAACTAGAAGAAATTATTTTAGTAAATTAAAAACAACAAACATCCCACGGCAATTCATGCTATCTGAGTAGAGATCAGCCAGCATGCTGGTCCATTCAGAAGCCAGCTGAATCTGAAGCCAGCTCTTATGCACAGAGCAAAAAAAGGACTAAAGAAAATGATGGGTGACTCCAAATTGTTGGGGGAGAGGAGAAGGCAAATTTAATAGGCTAGGAAATATAAACAGGAGACTGGTCTTGGACTGCCACAAAGTAAATAGAGAGGTCTTAACTAGGTTCAGTCAATATATTATCCAGAGGATGTCAACAATAAATACTATCTCAAGGTTATGTCCTTGGCACAGCTTCTAGAACAAGGTAGGCATGCAGAATGCATATTTCCAGAATAAAGGAGTGACTTGCAGAGGCTTTGACCCTCTGGGTTGAAATCCAGGGTCAATCCACCAACTGGAAATTAAGTCATCTTAATGGTCTCCTACAGTGCTCATGACAAGAGTATACCCTTACAAACATGTGTATTCTTCCTTGTTTTGTCAGGGATAACATCTATAGTTTTTAGTCTGTTCTCTCTCTCCCCTAGCTTACTCTTATCTGAGTTTCTAAGGCCCATGGTCACATTGCATTTTGAATTTGAGTTAGAAAAGCAATATATCCTACTTCTCACTTAGTTGATATTCTCATTTATTTGAAAAAGAAAATGAAAATGCAATTTCCACCTTTTTACCTCAAAAGAACATCAGGAAAGCAATAAAGGTAGAGTCTAAATTGTTTCAGCCAGTAAACTATAAAAGCCAAATTACTTTCCCTGTTTATGAGTCTGAAAAGTTATATTTTTTGACAAGATATAAAGTGGGACAAAATGATTAATGAACAGGAACCAAAAATTAGAAACAAAGCAGATGAGAACAAGGATCTTAAGGTGGATAGAAGATAGGAAGTCCATTTTAGGCAGGAGCATGTTCTTGCCACTTTTCAGTCACCAAGTTGCAGATGCGATCTTGATTCCATCTTCACTTCCCTGAGCAAATGACCTCACCAATGTGTCCTGGAACCTCACCTCTCCAGAGTCCCACCCCGCTGGGGAAAGTCTGAAACAGAATGGGGATATGGATAGACCTGTCAACACCAATGTCCAGTGGAGAAGCAATTATAGAAGCTAAGGCTTCCACCTTCTGCACCCCAAAAATAATTTTGATCCATACTCCCAGTGGAGAAGAAATGTTAGAGGGAAGATGACCAGAGAGTTCTAAACTCCAACTCCATCAGGACCTGGAGAGAAAAGAGGAAAAAGAGAGGGACATTTGAATGTAGTAATAGGTATATGTGTGACTTAGAAAGGAACAGACAATGGGATAATAGAGGAAAAAAGAAAAAACTCAAATATATACAAATAAAGGCAGATAGTTGTAGAAATAATAGCTAACCCCACATCTACAACCTTAAGAGAACTTTGCCAGAGCCCTGCCCCACTAGGGAAAGAGAGAGATAGGCTGGGGGTATGGATTGACCTGCCAATGTTCATGTCCAGCGGATAGGCAATTACAGAAGCCAGACCTTCCTCCTTCTGCACCCCACAATGATCCTGGGTCCATACTCCCAGAAGGATAAAGAATAGGGAAACTATCAAGGTAGGGGACTGGATAAGGAGTTCCGGTGGTGGGAACTGTGTGGAAATGTACCCCTCTTATGCTATGGTCTTGTCTATATTTTTATTTTATAAATAATTAAAAAAAAGAGAACTGCTATAGCTTATAATAGAAGGATTGGGGATTCAGAACTCTGGTGGTGGGAATAGTGTAGAGTTGTACCCATTATCTTGTAACTTTTAAAAATCAATAGTAAGTCAGTAAGTTTAAAAAAGAGAAATTGTGTGTTCCTTCTCATATTTTGAACTTCTTCAGTATCCTCCAGATGATTATGTCTTGCTCATAAATAATACTAGAAGGACAGGCCGAAGGAGAAAAACTGAATACTCTAGGCAGTTTGAAGTGAAGCTGTTCTCACTTAGCTACTACCCAGGGATTAAGAAAAGAAGTATTAAAAAGACCGATATGGAGATTGGGTAGTGGGAATTGTGTGGAATTGTACCCATCCTATCCTATGGTTTTGTTAATGTCTCCTTTCTTAAATAAATAATTTTGAAAAAAGAAAAGAAGTACTAGCTGCTATTTTGGGGCTGAGCAGAGCATACACATTACCATGTGCAAAGATACAGGTTCAAATAACCAATCCCAAACTGCTTCATGAGTGGTGAAGCAGTGCTGCAGCTATCTCTGGTTCTCTTTTCTTTTCTTTTTTTTTTTTTTATTATTTAAGAAAGGAGACATTAACAAAACCATAGAATAAGAGGGGTACAATTCCACAAAATTCTCATAACCCAATCTCCACATCCCACCCCCTCCCCTGATAGCCTTCCCATTCTCTCTCTCTGGGAGTATGGATCCAGGGTCTTTCTGGGTTGCAGAGGGTGGAAGGTCTCGCTTCTATAATTGCTTCCCTGCTGAACATGGGTGTTGACTGGTCGATCCATACTCCCAGTCTGTCTCTCTCTTTCCCTAGTAGGGTGGGGCTTTGAGGAGGTGGCGCTCCAGTACACATTGATGGGGTCCTGTCCAGGGAAGTCTGGTCAGAATCTTGCTAGCATCCAGAACCTGGTGGCTGAAAAGAGAGTTAACATACAAAGCCAAACAAATTGTTGAACAATCATGGACCTAAAGACTGTAATAGTGCAGATTAAGTGTTGGGGGTATTCCCTGCATGCTCTTGTGTACTTCTGCTTTCAGGTGTATATTTTTCCCCTAGTTTATGGGCACTTGTGAACCTATCTCAGGGGACCTGGACTATATCTAGGTTTGGGGACTTTATTGGGGAGTGGAACACCTGGAATGGAATTAGAGAATACTATGAAAGGAAAGGTCTCACCTGAGTGATGAAGCTGAAGGGCTGTCATTCCACACCTGAAGTCTCTGGTCACAGTCTGAAGTGAGGCATGCTGGGGTGGCACTCGTTGTGTTGATTAGGTTGCGATCTGTGAATGCAATATTATTTGATTTGAATTGAGAGCAGCATGCAGAAAAGTGGGCCCCACCCTAAGGTTCCAGGACTGGGGGAAATATAGGCTCTATAGTGGATGGAAATGTGAGGTTCCTGTTGTCTTAGGGTTCAAGAAGACAATGGATAGTTATTGTTATCATCACATTATTTGGTGATAGGGTTAACTTTGGAAATTCCCTTTGATAGGGTTTGGGGTATAGTACCCAGCATCTTGTATATAGCTGTGAAACCCAAATTGTACTAACAGCCTTCGGATAAACTGTTCCAGTAGCTGTATATAAATCCAGATAATCTGATATGGAAAGAAATCAGGAAATGGGGCTGATGCTTCCTGCCTCTCTTACTCTACTATGAATTCGAGAATGGTTTCTGAAAAGCCTTTCCTGTCTTTCACATATGCTTTGAGTACCTCTGGTCAGAGCTGGAAGCACAACTGAAGTTGTTCAGATTTGACTGAATATCTTGACGTGTTGTTTCTTCAGGGTCACCATTGGTAACCTTATTCAAGAAATTGCCTACAGGCCATTTTCTGGCACAGCATGGCTTGTGTCAATAGAGAGAACTTTTGAAAAGACTATCTTTGGGGCTTGGGGGAATTTGGCAAGACTATATTCCAACAGGAGCCCCATTGCTTCCACAAAATACTTGGAGAACATACAATGTTGTTGGCTCCTGCAGATGTTTATTCAATGCTGACTTAAGATATAAATACTTTCCCACTTTCCTAAATGGTCCTGTGTCATCTATGATGTACTAGTTGCCTTTTCCAACCTTCTTCTAGTATTTCAGAGTGAAAAAAAATGAAATTAAAATTTTGGAGACATGAAAAATGAAAATAAGGATTACTTACTAAGATTTACTAGGTATTGCATTGCTTGTGGTTTTATATCCCATTTGGTCCACACATAAAACAGGCACTAGTTATATTATCTCCTTTTTTTTCCAATAAGAAAACTGGGCTTAGAAAAGTTATAAAACTTGGCCAAGTGTACAATAGTGGGAATGATATTGTATATTAAGTTTCCTGTCAGTCTGACTGAAGAGGAACCAAATTTGGTTAGCTAATTTTACTGCTACTTCATATTAGAAGAAAGTCTAGGAATTGTAAAGCGTTAGTCATTAAACACTCTCTGTCATGAAATGAGTAAAACATTACAACCCAGATTCAAACCCAGTCACCATCACAGAATAGGATAGCTTCAATTCTATAGTGTTTTCCCCACTCTCCTTCTCTCTCTTCCTCTCTCCAATTTGTTAAATTTTTATTTTATGTTATTTTTATAGAGACAAAGATTAATTGAGAGGAAAGGAGAGATAGGAAGAGAGGTGAGAGAGATACCTGCAGTATAATTTCACCACTCATGAAGCTTCCCACATGTAGGTGGGAAGAGGGGGCTTTAATGCCTTTGTATTCTATAATGTGTGCACTCAACCAGGTATGCTACCACCCAGCCCTCTCTCTCTTTCTATCCAAAAAAATTTGCATCAGAGCAGTGAAACCTCAAAATGAGTAAAGAAAAAGAGGCAGGGGCTGGGAGGGGGAGATAGCATAATTGTTATGCAAAAAGACTTTTATGACTGAAGCTCCAAAGTCCCAGGTTCAATCCCCCTGCATCACCATATGCCAGAGCTGAGCAGTGCTCTGGTGGAAAAAAAAAAACAACAACTATATATAGAAAAGAGGCTGTACTGTTATACATGTAAATAATAAACTATTTCTTCTATCAAAAAAGAAAAAAGAAGAGGCAGAAGAAAAATAAGAAACCAACATAAGAGAAGGTTACCTTTGTACCTACAACTGCAATGATTCAAACATCGTTTAACCGATTTATCAACTCACCAATAGAAAACAGAGCAATGTCTGTATACAAAATCTTAGCATCCATAGGCACCTTAGTAGCAAAAATGCCACAGCCCCATCCTGCAAGAAGTTTATATCTAACACTAAGCATATATCAGTATATTTAACAAATAGCTTGTGGTTATTTCTTTAGAAGTTTGTTTCTTTTATGACTTATTTCTTTATTAACAAGAGAGAAAGAAAGAACTAGAGCATCACTCTGGCACATGTGATAGCAGGGACCCAACTCAGAACCTCATGTTTGAAAGTTCAATATTTTATCTACTGTACCACTTCTCAGGCTACAGATTTATTTTAAACCAAGTAGAGGAAAATGCCCAAACATTTATAGATGAAACAGTGTCATAGCTTAACTTCAAAATAATTCAGCAATGTGTTGAAACTAATTTTTTTCTATTTTCATAAATTTGAATATTTCCATAGGATTTTTTAATTGTTATTTATAAAAAGGAAACACCAAAAACAAACAAACAAACAAAAAAAACACAGGATAAGAGGAGTACAACTCCACAAAATTTCTACCACCAGAACTCTTTATCCCATCCAGTCCCCTGATAGCTTTCCTAGTCTTTATCCCTCTGGGAGTAAGGACCTTGAGTCATTATGGGGTGCAGAAGGTGGAAGGTCTCGCTTTTATAATTGCTTCCCTGCTGAACGTGGGTGTTGGCACTTAGATCCACATTCCCAGCCTATCTTTCTTTCCCTAGTGGGGAAGCCCTCTGAGGAAGTGGGGCTCTAGGACACACTGGTGGGGTTGTCGGTCCAGGGAAGTCCAGTTGGCATCATGGTAGCATCTGGAAACTGGTGGCTGAAAAAAAAAAAAAAAGTTAACAAATAAAGCCAAACAAATTGCTGATTAATCATGAACCTAAAGGCTGGAAGAGTTCAGATGATGAGTGGGGCGGGAGGGGGGGCTATCTCCATTTTGTAGATAGCCTACTAGCCTATTTTAGATATATTCCAAAGAGACCATGAGTATACTAGTGTTTTGTTTTTTTTTTCCTAAGTCTAACATCTGATATGCAGGTGGATCCAAGTTATTGTCTGGGGAGATGATGTCATGGCTGGAAAAAGGACCAGAAAGCTGGATCAGGAAAGAGAGTAACTACCAAATATGGGAAAGATGTATAAATATTATTGACTGTAAACCCCATTGATTTGATGTGATATGAGGTCCATATTCAGCTTAGGAGCCTATGTGACCTCTGCATCCCTGTAGATCTGAGCTCACATTCTCTGTTCATGAGTAGGAACGTTCCAAGCTGTCCCAATTTCAGAACCCATCTTCCTCAGGTGGAACATAGAGTGTGTTGTCCAGCCTCTCTTCATAGGATGGAACATTTCTCTGCCATTGTTGATCCAAGTTGAGAGCAAGGTCCTATGGAGGCCCACAAAGGGGTCGGTTGTGTTGTTCTTGATAGAGATGACCAGTAAGAATGGAGATAGGGATCTATTTGAGGTCTAGTCTAGTCATGTCTGTTTGGGAATCTCAGGACTCCCCAACTAGGGCCCCAGCTGATGGGGTGGTCTGACAGTGACTAAAGAGTCATCATTAAAGTATGCCAGTCTCCTGCCCTTATTCCACTTTTGCAGCCCTTACTTTGATAAGGTTAGCTTTGGAATGATTGAGGGAAGTATAATAGGAAGTAGGTACAGAGGGTATCTAAGTCTAAGTAGACACTATTTCATTATGAACTTTATGGTGTCTTTTTAGGTCTTTCTACTTGCTTGCTGCATATACTGACTCACTGCAGACTATTGTGCACTTTTGCTTTCAGGTATATATTCTGCCCTAATTTATGGAGACGTGTAAAAATATGCACTATCTCATGGGACCTGGTCTATATCTAGGTATTTGGACTTTGTTATGAAGTGAACCCTCTTAAATGGAATTAGAGAATCCTATGAAAGGAAAGGTCTCACCCGAGTAATGAGGCTACACTATCATCTCATTACCTGCCCAAATAGTTCTTTAGAAAGTAGTTGACACTCCCATTTACTGTTTCAGCAAAATCAATCAAATACCTAGGAATAAAGTTGACCAAAGAAGTGAAAGACTTGTATGCTGAAAACTATGAGTCGCTAATCAAGGAAATAGAAACTGATACCAAGAAATGGAAAGATATCCCATGCTCATGGATTGGAAGAATAAATATCATCAAAATGAATATTCTCCCCAGAGCCATATACAAATTTAAAGCAATACCCATCAAAGTTCCACCAAGCTTCTTTAAGAGAATAAAACAAACACTAAAATCATTTATCTGGAACCTGAAAACACCTAGAATTGCCAAAACCATCTTGAGGAAAAGAAACAGAAATGGAGGCATCACACTCCCAGACCTTAAACTATATTATAAAGCCATCATCATCAAAACAGCATGGTACTAGAACAAAAATAGGCACACAGACCAGTGGAACAGAATTGAAAGCCCAGAAATAAATCCCAACACCTATGGACATCTAATCTTTGATAAGGGGGCCCAAAGGATTAAATGGAAAAAGGAGGCTATCTTCAATAAATGGTGCTGGAAAAACTGGGTTGTAACATGCAGAAGAATGAAATTGAACCACTTTATCTCACCAGAAACAAAAATCAACTCCAAATGGATCAAAGACCTAGATGTCAGACCAGAAACAATCAAATACATAGATTGGTAAAAGGGTTTCCCACCTACACCTCAAGGACATCTTTGATGAATCAAACCCAATTGCAAGGAAGACTAAAGCAGAAACAAACCAATGGGACTAGATCAAGTTGAAAAGCTTCTGCACATCCAAAGAAACTATTAAACAAACAGAGAGACCCCTCACAGAATGGGAGAAGATCTTCACATGCCAGACATCAGACAAGAAACTAATCACCAAAATATATAAAGAGCTCAGCAAACTTAGCACCAAAAAAGCAAATGACCCCATCCAAAAATGGGCAGAGGATAGGAACAAAACATTCACTAGAGAGGAGATCCAAAAGGCTAACAAACATATGAAAATCTGCTCTAGGTCACTGATTGTCAGAGAAATGCAAATTAAGACAACACTAAGATACCACCTCACTCCTGTAAGAATGGCATACATCAAAAAGGACAGCAGCAACAAATGCTAGAGAGGATGTGGGGACAGAGGAACCCTTTCACATTGCTGGTGGGAATGTAAATTGGTACAGCCTCTGTGGAGAGCAGTCTGGAAAACTCTCAGAAGGCTAGACATGGACCTTCCATATGATCCAGTAATTCCTATCCTGGGCTTATACCCCAAGGACTCCATAACACCCAACCAAAAAGAGGTGTGTACTCCTATGTTCATAGCAGCACAATTCATAATAGCTAAAACCTGGAAGCAACCCAGATGCCCAACAACAGATGAGTGGCTGAGAAAGCTGTGGTATATATACACAATGGAATACTATGCAGCTATCAAGAACAATGAACCCACCTTCTGTGACCCATCTTGGACAGAGCTAGAAGGAGTCATGTTAAGTGAGCTAAGTCAGAAAGATAAAGATGAGTATGGGATCATCCCACTCATCAACAGAAGTTGAGTAAGAAGATCTGAAAGGGAAACTAAAAGCAGGACCTGATCAAATTGTAAGTAGGGCACCAAAGTTAAAACCCTGTGGTGAGGGGTAGACATGCAGCTTCCTGGGCCAGTGGGGGGTGGGAGTGTGTGGGAGGGATAGGTCACAGTCTTTTGGTGGTGGTAATGATGTTTATGTACACTCCTAGCAAAATGTAGACATATAAATCACTAGTTAATTAATATGAGAGGGGGAAAATCAATTGTATGTCTCAAAGTTTTTCAAAACACAAACTGAATCTTTTTAATATATAGGCTGTGTATTTGATATGCGGACTCTCTCAAAAGCCTAGACCAAGTAGATCAGAAGCATCCAATAGCACAGCTATATACAAGATACTGGGTACTGTACAGCAAACCCTCACAAAAGGACTTTTCAAAGTTAACCCAATTACCAAATAATGTGATGATAACATTAACTATCGATTGTCTTTTTGAACCCTAAGACAGAAAGAACCTCACATCTCCACTATAGAGCCCCTACTTCCCCCAGTCCTGGAACCCTTGGATAGGGCCCACTTTCCCGTATGCCTCTCCCAATCCATACCAAATAATATTGCATCCACCGATCACAACCTAACCAACGCAATGATTGCCACCTCAACATGCTTCACCTTAGACTGTGTCCAGAGACTTCACGTGTGGATTGACAACCCTTCAGCTTCATTACTCAGGTGAGACCTTTCCTTTTATAGTACACTCTAATTTCATCTCAGGTGGTTCACTTTCTAACAAAGTCCCAAAACCTACATATACACCAGTTTCTGTGAGAGAGAGCTTATGTTCACACGTATCCATAAACTACTGCAAAATATATACCTGAAAGCAGAAGGACACTAGAGTTTGCAGTGAGAAACCCCCCCCCCAACACTTCCTCTCCACTATTCCAAGCTTTGGGTCCATGATTGCTCAACAATTTGTTTGGCTTTGTATGTTAACTCTCTTTTCAATCACCAGGTTCCAGATGCCACCAGGATGCTGGCTAGGCTTCCCTGGATTGAAGACCCCACCAATGTCTCCTGGAGCTCAGCTTCCCCAGAGACACACCCTGCTAGGGAAAGAGAGAGGCAGACTGGGAGTATGGACCGACCAGTCAACGCCCATGTTCAGCGGGGAAGCAATTACAGAAGCCAGACCTTCTACCTTCTGCAACCCACAATGACCCTGGGTCCATGCTCCCAGAGGGATAGAGAATGGGAAAGCTATCAGGGGAGGGGGTGGGATATGGAGATTGGGTGATGGTAATTGTGTGGAGTTGTACCTCTCCTACCCTAAGGTTTTGTTAATTAATCCTTTCTTAAATAAAAAAATTTAAAAAAAAAGAAAGTAGTTGAATTAGGATCTGGGTGGTGGTGCATCTGGTTGAGCGCACATAGTAGAGTGCACAAGGACCTGGGTTTGAACCCCCAGTCCCCATCTGCAGGGAGAAATCTTTGAGAGTGATAAAGCAGTCCTGCAGGTATCTGTCTGTATCTCTCCTTGTCTATCTCCCCTCCTCCTTTCAATTTCTGGCTGTCTCTATCCAATAAATAAAGATAATATTTTTTTTTAAAAAAAAGAAAGTAATTGAATTAAAGAAAATCATGTGGGGACTGGGTGGTGGTGCACCTGGTTGAATAGACATGTTACAGTGCCCTAAGACCTAGGTTCAAACCCCAGGTCCCCACTTGTAGGGGGAAATTTTGTGAGTGGTGAAACAGTGTTGCAGGTATCTCTCTGTCTCTTTTCCTCTTTATCTCTCCTTCCCTCTCTACTTCTGACTTTCTCTACCCAATAAATAAAGCTAATAAAAAAGTTTTTAAAAAAGAAAAGAGGATCAAGTTAGTATTTTAAAGACAGAGCAAGTTTACATGATTAGTATGCAACAGAAAACTAAGGAATAGTTGGTGTATTCGTACAAAAAATTGAAAATAGTGTCTATTCCTTCACAGAATCTTGATTATGAAATTTTAGCATAGAGTAGCAGATGGCATTTGGGTCTATACCAAGAAAGGTCTGCCAGACACCAAGTTAAGCAACCTAAGACCCCAGACTCTCCTCATATTAGGATAGCATGCCAATTCTTATGGTTTTAAGTCCAATTTAGACCAGGAATAGACAACTGTGTGACCACCCAGAGAATGATAACTATGTATCAAAGGAATCTTCTAATGGAATCAAAAGCAGAAATAAAGAAAGGAGGTGCTTTAATTGTCTTTATAAATATATGATGCAAGCTTGTGTTGAAAACATGAAGCTATTGGTTGATTCAAGTTGGGTATCCATTTGCCTGCCCCCTTTCCTAACATCTCACAAGATGGAAGGCAGAGATAATAAATATGTATAGACTTTCTCTTCAGGTATCCCAAGATAGGAACTGGAAAAAAGAGTCAAGTAGTTACCTGGTAAAAGACTAAGATAAATAATGTAAGACTTCAACAGGTTAAAAAAAAAAAAAACAGAGAGGATACATACAAAAAGTCCCTCATTTGTTTAGATTCAAGAAGGTAATGAGGACTAGACATGGATACACTTCAGCTGATGACCTCATTGATGGGAAGTAGTGATCTTTGAATAAAAGGAAGCAACAAAGAGAGACATTAACATGTGAGATATATGATTGGTGAAAGGAGGCATAGAAAATCTTCCCAAGCTAAGAAAATCACAAGCTTCAAAATGTTAAGATCCTTCAGGAAATAAAGGTAAAAATCAATGTGGTGACATGATGGGCCTAGACATCTAGAGATCCCTCTATCCATGATCACCGGTCATCTCGATCAGGAACAACATAATGGACCCCTTTGTGGGACCCTACAGGATTTTGTCCTCAATATGGATCGACAATGGTAGGGGATGTTACATTCTCCAAAGTGAGGTTAGACAACATACTCTACCACTTGAGGAAGATGGGGCCTGAAATTAGTACAGGCTGGAATGTTCCTAGCTGTGACCATAGAATGCAAGCTCAGACCTACAGGGATACAGAAGTTACACAGGCTCCTTTGCTGAATAAGGGTCTCAGATCAAATTGATGGTTTGCAGTTAACAATATTTATATACTTTCCTCATACTGGGAGCTACTCTTTTCCTTGATCCAGCTTTCTTACTTACTATGACACCATCTCTCCAGACAATACCTGGGGTCAAACTGCATGTTGGCTGTCAGACTTGGGCAAAAACTAGTAAAGTTATGGGTCCCTTGGAAGATACCTAAAATAGACCTACTAGCTTTTTTCCAAAATGGAGACCCCAACTATTCATCTGTAATATTCTTACCTTTAGGTTCATGATTAGTCAACAATTTGTTCTGCTTTATATCTTAACTCTTTTTCAGCCACCAGGTTTCAGATGATATTATAATGCCAACCTGACTTCCCTGGGCAGACAACACTAATGTGTCTTGGAACCCTTCCTCCTCAGATCCTTGCCCCAATAGGGAAAGAAAGAGACAGGCTGGGAGTATGGATCAACCTGTCAATGCCCATGTTCAGCAGGGAAGCAATTATAGAAGCCAGACCTTCCACCTCCTACACCCCATAAAGATCCTGGGACCACACTCCCAGACAGATAAAGAATAAGAGAGCTATCAAGGGAGGAGATTGGATATGGAGTTCTGGGGGTGAGAATTATGTGGAATTTCACCCCTCTTATCATATGGTCTTGTCAATATCTCCATTTTACAAATAGAAAAAATTTAAAAAATCAGTTGGTAGATGTATGGGTAAATTACCACCATACCCAAAGTTATAAAAATATTAAATGCAAACCAGATCATGATGCCACTAATTTTTTTAAAGGAATAGAACAAAATCTACAAAAATTTATCTGGAACCAGAAAATACTTATAATTGCAAAATCAACCTATATTTTAATAAAAAAAAAATAAGAAAGGAGGCATTACAGTTCCTGACCTCAAACTATACTGCAAAGTTACTATAATCAAAACCACCTTGTATTTGGAACCAAACACACATACCAGTGGAATAAAACTGAGAGCCCAGAAGAGACTGGCATACTTTAACGATGACTCTTTAGTTACTATCAGGCCTCCCCATCAGCTGGGGCCCTAGTTGGGGAGTCCTGAGATTCCCAAACAGACATGACTAGACTAGACCTCAAATAGATCCCTATCTCCATTCTTACTGGTCATCTCTATCAAGAACAACACAACCGACTCCTTCGTGGGCCTCCATAGGACCTTGCTCTCAACTTGGATCAACAATGGCAGAGAAATGTTCCATCCTATGAAGAGAGGCTGGACAACACACTCTATGTTCCACCTGAGGAAGATGGGTTCTGAAATTGGGACAGCTTGGAACGTTCCTACTCATGAACAGAGAATGTGAGCTCAGATCTACAGGGATGCAGAGGTCACATAGGCTCCTAAGCTGAATATTGACCCCAGATCACATCAAATCAATGGGGTTTACAGTCAACAATATTTATACATCTTTCCCATATTTGGTAGCTACTCTATTTCCTGATCCAGCTTTCTGGTCCTTTTTCCAGCCATGACATCATCTACCCAGATAATAACTTGGATCCATCTGCAAATCAGATTGTCAGGCTTAGGGGAAAAAAAAACTGGTATAGACATGGGCTCTTTGGAGTATAACTACAATAGGACTACTAACTATCCAGAAAATGGAGACTCCCCCAACTCATCATCTGAACTATTCCAGCATTTAGGTTCATGATTATTCAACAATTTGTTTCGCTTTATATGTTAACTCTTCCTTCAGCCACCAGTTTCCAGATGCTACCATGATGCCAACCAGACTTCCCTGAGCAGATGACCCCACCAGTGTGTCCTGGAGTCCCGCTTCCCTGTATGATGGGCCTGCCAATGCCCATGTTCAGTAGAGATGCAACTACAGCAGCCAAACCTTCCACCTTCTGCACCCCATAATGACCCTGGGTCCACACTCCCAGAGGGATAAAGAATAGGAAAGCTATCAGAGGAGGGGAGGGTTGCATTGGATCGACCTTCTCGTGGTGCATCCCGTGAGTACCCATTCATTGGGGAAACTGACGATCCTTCCTAGCCGACTGAATCCACATGGATCCCAGTCACTTTCAAAGCCAGCAACAAGCAGCTCCTGACAGCTTTCAACCTGACGCTGTTGACTGGCTACGGAAGAAGGGCAAACGCTAGAAGAAGAAGAAGGGGAGGGGATAGGATAAGGAGTTCTGGTGGTGGGAATTGTGTGGAGTTGTACCCCTCTTATCCTATGGTTTTTGTCAGTGTTTCCTTTTTATAAATAAAAATTAAAAAAAATAATAATTGAGAGCCCAGAAATAATCTTCACAAGTAAATCAATGCTCTATTTTCTCTCTTCTCTCTCCCTTTTGTTCTCTCAACCTCTACAAAATGGAAAAACAAAAAAAAAGCAAAAAAAAAAAGTTCAGTTACTATAATAGACTCATACAAGTAGAAAGACCCATGGAAGTTTTGTAACAAATATTTTTTTAAATAAATACACATTTATTCTTTGAAATTATTGGCATTTTTAGCTAGTTAAGGATGATGGATTATTAATTTTTTTAAAAGAAGACATTATAATTCCTCCTCTACTATTAGTACTTTCTGTCCTGTTTTTGGGAAAGCTATCTCCATGTCTTTTCTGGGGCTATTGGTAGCATTTGGCTGACTCAGATGATAACACAAAATATTTTAAATCTTTTCAGATGGAATATGAGAAAAATTGAGTATCTTTTTCTCACTTTTCAATTATACTCTCCAAGGAGGGTAATCTTTTTATAGTATAAATCCCACATACAGGATATAGGTTTATGAGTATAAGACATTTCCCCATCCTTCTCTTTTCATTAAAACACAGACTGGGGCAGTATATAGACTAGAAAAATGGCCTTTGTGACACTGAAAAGTAGCACTTTTTTGTACCTGTACTGCAATTTAATGACATCAACAATATACATTTATGATTTAAAAAACATATTTTTTACTCAGATTAGTTAACTTCATATTTCACATCAGTTCAGGGAAAAAAATATATAGCTCTGGTTAAGGAAAGAAGCCTAGACATGGGAATATTGTGTTTTTCCATATCTGTTTTTCATAAACTGACATGTCACTAGTACTCTCATCACTGAATGAAGGAATACTCTATTTGAATTCTACTTTCTATACCATGTAGACTATTATTACTGAATTCTGAAAATCTGTTCATGATTTAACCTGGGTATATATTGTAGAGATGAAACCTGATACTTCTTTTTTTTTCTATTTTTTTAATTTTTTTACCAGAACACTGTTGATCTCTGGTTTATGGTGGAGCAGGGGACTGAACCTGGGACTTTGGAGCCTTAGGCATGAGAGTCTCTTTGCATAACCATTATGCTATCTACCCCTGCCCAAATCCTGATACTTCCATAGTAACCATTGTAAACAAATTGGTTCTTGTTCCAATAACTGATCTACAAAACAGAATGCCATGGCATAGGATAAAAGTCAAAGAAATAATGTCACTTGGACTTTCATTGTGAAAAAGGAGGCATTTTTCAATTACTCCAGTCTGCTCTGGCCAGATCACTACTAATATCAACTAACAGTTTCTGATGTAAAAGCCAAATCAGTTTTCCTGATCCACTTATCTTCTGGGAAGAAACCCACAGTTCAGATCCTGTCTTTACCACTTCCCTTCATTGTGACAGGAATGGCCTTCATTGATTCACCCCTCATGGTCATGTGTCCTTTAAACTATGCTGTCATGAATAATAAGCTAATTTAAAATGAGTTCTCTTTATGCCAGATGTATTTTCCAGCTTCTTTCCCATTTTGTGCCTTTAGTCCTATGTGCTCTCGAAAGTGTGAGCACACACACACACACACACACACACACACACACACACACACACACACACGAATGCATATCAATGTATGCTCCATTGGGAAATGCTCACATGCCTCTGAGACTCAGCACTGCTCTGTGCTTCTTACTTTACCTATGGCCTAATCTTCTCCAAAAGCCTTATGACAACCCCAGATCATCCCTGCTGCTTGGACTCTATTCATAGGTTTCTATCATCACACCCTACATTCTCCTTCACTCACTCACTTGTATCTTCTGAAATTGTGAGCCAGGCTTCAAACTGGTACATTCTATCGATGTAGTTTGATATCATCAACAATTTGTTTGGCTTTATATGTTACCTCTCTTTTCAGCCACCAGGTTCCAGATGCTAGCAAGATGCAAACCAAACTTCCCTGGATAGACAACCCCACCAATATGTCCTGGATCCCTGATTCCCCAGAACCCTGCCCCACTAGGGAAAGAGAGAGGCAGGCTGGGAGTACGGATTGACCTGCCAATGCCCATGTTCAGCGGGAAAGCAATTACAAATGCTAGACCTTCCACCTTTTGCACCCCATAATGATCCCGGGTCAATGCTCCCAGAGAGACAAAGCTTCCAATGGAGGGGGTGGGACGCAGAACTCTGTTGGTGTGAATTCTGTGGAATTGTATCCCTCTTATCCTATGGTCTTTTGATCATTATTAAATCAATCAAAAATTAAAGAAAAGAAAACTGGGTCAAATAAAAATTAAAAAGTAGAATGCAATAGGCAAGTTCAAACATATCAAAAATCACAACATATAGGAATGGATATAACATACCAATCAAGTAAGACTTATCATATGGAAAAAAATTTTTAAAAATCAACTGAAACCAAGCTCTACATAGTAAATAAGTCATACAACTTAAATTATCAAGAAGAACCACAATCTCAAACCAAAAAAAAACTGTATGTAGGAACTGTTCTTGAAATTTGTAGATGAAACTAAGGTTTCTTCAAGAACAAGCTTTCATCAGAAGTGACAAATACAAATTCTTCAAGAGGGTTAAAAATTAAGTATGCTCATGATTCTGACCCTGACCAAAGCTTTTGGACAGGAGTAGGAAATTTGCTAAAGTAATGAGCATTGTCTGGGAGTCGGGCGGTAAGGCAGCGGGTTAAGCGAACGTGGTGCAAAGCACAAGGACCAGTGTAAGGATTTGGGTTCTAGCCTCTGGTTCCCCACCTGCAGGGGAGTCATTTCACAGGCGGTGAAGCAGGTCTGCGGGTGTCTTTCCTCCTCTCTGTCTCCCCTCCCCCCATTTCTCTGTCCTACCTAACAACGACAACAATAATAACTACAACAATAAATCAAGGGCAACAAAAGAGGATAAATAAATAAATAAATATTTTTTTTAAATGAGCATTCTCAAATTGACCACAGACAGCACAGAAGATTCCTATGTGAAAAAAACGGGAATGCACATAACTCTCAAATCTTTTCCAGCCAATTTCTCAGTTTTCTTTTTTTTTTTCCCCTTTTGTTGCCCTTGTTGTAGCTTCGTTGTGGTTATTATTATTGCCCTTGTTGACGCAATTCGTTATTGGATAGGACAGAGAGAAATGGAGAGAGGAGGGGAAGACAGAGAAGGGGAGAGAAAGACACCTGCAGACCTGCTTCACCGCCTGTGAAGCGACTCCTCTGCAGGTGGGGAGCCGGGGGCTCGAACCGGGATCCTTACGCCGGTCCCTGCGCTTTGCGCCACATGCGCTTAACCCACTGCGCCACCGCCCGACCCCCAATTACTCAGTTTTCTACAAACACTCTCTTTCCAACATAGGTCCTTCTTCACCATCATGCACCAGGACCTGAAAGGACCACCATCACCACTCTCAGTCCCCTCCCCTGAGTCCTTTACTTTATCGCAATACACCAAACCCAGTTCAAGTTTTACTTTATGTTTCCTGTTTCTGTTATCATTTCTCAACTTCCATCCATGAACAAGATTCATCTTTCTCTTTCTGGCTTATCTCACTTTACATGATTCCTTCAAGCTTAAGATGAGAGTGGCTTCATCTGTCTTGGCTATGATGTGGGCTCCATCTTTTCTAGGTACCTTCTGAGACAAGTACAAGAATTTTGAATAGAGAGGTTTTATTGCTTCTTGATTTTTCAGAGGAAACTGGAATGAAACATCATGGTGGAATTAATCCTTTCCCTCCCTCTAATGAAATGATTACTTACAAAGTGTGCACAATGCTTGTAATTTGCATAACCACAAGGTGGCAGTTTTTCTTCAGAGGTCATTCATCTTTCCGTATGAGAATGACTGAAATGGTAATCATTATCATCAAAATAATAACCACAGTAGCTAGCACTCATCAAAGACTGATCATGAGCCATGCACTGGACTAAGCGTGTTATGTTTGTGGTCTCATTTAATTCCCACAGTCCTATGAAGTAAATATCAGTATTACTCCCACTTTACAAATACAGAAATTGAGGTTTAAAATATCGTTTTTCCCAAGACCTCACAACTAGTAAGAATGACAAATATAGCTTTCAATTCCTAAATATTCATCAATCCTGTAATTCCAGCTGTTGCTTTGTATTTGTTGAATTCTGCATCTTTTGCAATCTCTGAATAAGTATTTTTGTGGCCCCAGTTTATAATATGTGAAGTGGGTCAGTAGACCATGGAATCTGGAGTGAAAACAGAAAAACTCAGATTTCAGCCTCACTTTTGTCATCTCATAAGATTTGCTGTAAGGATTGAATGGAAGACTCTATCAGGTGAGCAGTGTTTTTTGTTAGTTTGTTTTTTGTCTCCAGGGTTATTTCTGGGGCTGGGTACCTGCACCACCAATCCACTGTTCCTGGAGTCCATTTTTTTTCCATTTTTGTTGCCCTTATTGTTGTTGCTGCTGCGGCTGTTGTTGTTGGATAGGGCAGAGAGAAGTCAAGAGAGGAGGGGGAGACAGGAAGGGGAGAGAAGGAATAGACACCTGCAGATCTGCTTTACCACTTGTGAAGTGACCACCCGGGCAGGTGGGGAGCTGAGGGAGCCCATCCTTGCACTTTGTGCAATGTGTGCTTAACCCGCTGTGTTATTGCATGGCCTCCAGGTGAACAATGTTTTTAATGTACTTAATCCTGTACTTTGCACTTGAGAATGACTCAATACCTGCCATATATGACAGTATCTTTGAAAAGGACTGAGCTTCATGTAGTACACTAGACATCTATATATTATCTCATTCAGTTATCTTACCCCTGTAAGAAAGTGGGCTAAAAGCATTTCCATAGGCTTGAGAGATATCCCTACCTGTTAGAACACAGAATGTGCATGTCTCAGACCCTGTAGGACACAGATTCAGTTCCTAGTACCATGTCAATCCAGAGCAAAGAAATATGTGGCAATAACTGTACTGTAAACCATTAACTCCCCAAAATTATTTAAAAGTCTTTTATCTATGTCACTTGTGGGATTCAAACTCTCTGATTGAACTCGGACTGATTCAGAAGTCAAAATACTTAGAAATATTTCTCACACTGGATCATAGAAATACCTTTCTAGTATACTTAGAAGATATGAACAAAATTTATTTAACTCCTATTCTATACTAGACCCTGAGTTGTTAATGCAGTTAATCTTCACAACAGTTATTATTACCATTTTATAGGTCAGGCAGTTAATTTTTTTCTCATAGCTAGTTCTACAAATAAATTATTATTTTTCTTTAGGGTAAGCTGATGTTCAAAATAATTTTTTCAATGGATAATCTGTCTCTATAAAATATTACCCTGGAGACAAATTTTCTGAGAGTAGTAAATGCCAGAAAGCAAGCCAAGAACACACTGCTGAGATTGGGAAAAGGCAGTGTTGACTTATATTCACTTAACTTTTTGACTTGGAAAAAACTCAACAGGAGTGGTTATCTTCTTGTTCTTTCTGAGGTCAGTGGCGGCAAACTTTTTGCACGCTGTTTTATGTCACTAAAGTGATTGGTAACTCAAACATGTTTGCGATGCATGAGTGACAAGATTCTAAACCTACATATTTATTTTTAAGAATTCACAAAAGTGCAGTGCTGAATTTGGTAAATGCACTTCCATGGAAATTAAGTATACCCAGGTTGTGAATTTTTAAGCATACCATGTCATGAATCAGACTTCTTGGTTGACCAGCTGACTACTTCTTTGTGTTCAGTCTTCCTCATGTCTTCTGCTGTTCCTGGTTGGTATTCAAATGCCAGGTCCTGAACATATTTTGAAAGAATGCATTTGAATGCAATTACTAAGCCTCCTTAGAAGTCCAGCGGCCCTGTTCATTATAGTAATTGATAGTCCAGAAACTTGTTAGAGAAAAAGGAATTTAATCAAAGCTAAAAGTAATTTATAGGGTAAGTTCAACATAAACACACTTCCTTTAAGCCTTGGTTTGATTGGTTTTCATTTTGGGGCTGTGCATTTGACATTTGAAACAATTTTGTTCAACACTGCTTTCATTTGAGGCTGAGAGTTCTCTGACCTGTGTATAGAAAATGAGGGAGAGGGCCAAGAGAAATTTGGTGCTGGTAGTGACTGCTGAACTTTCAGGATCATTAAAATATGCTGCTAACTGTGCAAAATAAGCACATTTGACTCAGGTATCTCCATTGGGATGGTATTGGCCAGTTTCCCAGGAAAGAAACTCCTTTCTTCCTGAAGAGTCTGTTGTCACTTCAACAGGCTGCTGCTTGACTTAGTGGTCATAGCAGATACTGTGGGTTCTTTCCTTTTATCTGCTCAGTGCTTACCTCTGATAAGCTTATGTACTGATAACTGTGATTCTTCCTGAGCTTCTCCTGACTTTGGAGTATGTTGGTCTGTCTGAATGCAAACTTTAAATTTGGGGAGTTAATGGTTCAGGAAGAAGTCCTTTAATAGTGATGAATGGAAATTGGTCTTCATGATGGACAGCCATAAAACATATCCCATGTCACCCTTCATTAGTGCCTAGTTGAGTTGAGACCCTATTGAGCATAGAAAGAACCTCCCCGCCCACACCGTTTTCTCCTTCTCCTTCTTCTTCTCCTCCTCCTCCTCCTCCTTCTTCTTCTGCTTCTCCTCTTCCTCCTCTTCCTCCTCCTTCTCTTCCTCCTCCTCCTCCTCCTCCTCCTCCTCCTCCTCCTCCTCCTCCTCCTCCTTCTTCTTCTTCTTCTTTTTCTTTCCTATAACAGTTTACTGATTACTTTTCCTTCCCTGATTCACTCCTTTGGTTATCTCCCAAATGATCTTTGCAGGATCTGCTATGGTGAAACTCAAATCAGTAGTGGCCTTTATCTCCACCAGGGTTGCTTTTGTGGCTTGGCTTAAGTAGCGAAAGCAGAGAAGACAGGGTGATGGTTACTTATGGACTCATCAGCAGAAGGACCTGGCCAGGAACAGCTGGGGACTGAGTACCAAAGTCAGCTTCTGATGAGACCAGAAAGAGGAGGAAACTGGAACTGACAGGGAACTGGGTGCTTACCAGTAGGGGCAATGATGAAAAGGGACAGAATTCTGATATCTGGGAACAGAGGTGAATGGTATCTACCAAATACTGCCTGTGAGACTACTGGGGATTTCTTTTTTCTCTACAAATTTTATGGATCACTTTATCATTTCCTTATTCTTTACTCATTCTCTGTGAACTGACATTTCCCAAATGGCTACTTTTTCTCTTCTTGACTTTGTCTTTCCAGTTCTCTCTGGATGAATCTTCTCTCCATTGCTTGTTTCACACCCACATAACTCTCATCTCAACTTTCATACTTTGCCTCATGGATCCTTCCACTCCCTGTCATTCTACTCCCCCATTTTTTATTCCTTTATTTTTTTCAGTAGAACGGTATTTCTAAATGATGAAACCAATTATATCATTCATACCATTAAGTCCTTTGCTGGCCCTCCATTTTCAGTAATTTAGTCTGGCATTTTGAGGCCTTTCATATCTGCTTCTATTACTTGTTCAGCCTCTTTCCCTGCCCTGTGTTCATATCTATGTTTCTTGTGCTTCAGATCTTCAATGCCAACCATGTATCCAGAGGAATCTGGACACTGGAGTATCTATTCTGACAAAGGGCTTCAGAGTGTATAGTCAGACAGCACAATCTAGTCTGCACCACTCTTGGATATTCAAGGGGTATAGTAGCACATTGTAGACTCCAAGAAGTCTCCAAATGTTTTGGGGATGGTAAAATAACTCACTTGGATACTGTGCTTCTTTGCCATGTGTATGACCTAGGTTCAGGTATAGCCCCTAGTGCATAGAGCAAGTTTTGATTTTGTGGTCTCTCTCCCTCTCTCTCATCTTTGCCTCTTCCTATCTTAAAAAATCATTCTGGAATAAACTTCAGTGATGATAAAACAAAATCAAACCACTTGAATTTTTTTTGCCCCCCCCCAATTTATTTGACCACAGGATTACCATCATCATTTTTGAAGGAGATAATAAGTTGAGTTTTATTTATTTTTAATAGCTGTTCAATAAGAATTAATTAAATTGTAAGATAACAGGGGTACAATTCCATATAGTTCTCACCACCAGAGCTCTGTGTCCCATTCCTTTCATTGGAAGATTCCCTATTCCGGGAGTATAGACCAAAACACTTTTTAGGGTGCAGAAAGTGGAAGGTCTGGCTATTATAACTGCTTCTTCACTGGACATGGATGTTGGCAGGTCTATCCATACTCCCAGCCTGTTTCTATCTTTCTCTAGTCGGGTAGGGTTCTGGAGAGATGAGACTTTGGGACAGATTTGTGAGGCTGTCTGCCCAGAGAAGTCAGTATGGCATCATAATAACATCTGCAACTTGGTGGCTGAAAAGTGGTATAAAAAGCAGGACAACTTGTTTAATAAACAGGAACCCAAAGGCAGGAATATAGCCAATGAAATTATGGGTCTTCATGTGTGAAAAAGCTAGGAAGTCTATTTTAGGTATTTTCCAAGGGGCCCATGACTTTAGTGACTTTTGCCTGAGACTGATAGTTAGCATGCAGGTAGACTAAGAGTGTTGTCTAGGAAGATGATGTTAGAGTTGAGAATAGGAATAGAAAGCTGGTTTCAAGGAGAAGGTATCTCCAAACATGAAGAAAATATATAAATTCCAATAACTGTTAACCCCATTGATCTAACTCAGGGCCCATATACATTTATATTTAGCACAAGAGCCTGTGTTACCTCTGAGTCTCTGTTAGACTGAGCTCACAGTCCATAGGCATTGCTAGGAGTGTTCTAAATTGCTCTCATTTGGACTAATATCCCTTCAGTGGCATAGTAGGTTGAGTCAACCTTCCTTTGGGGAGTGGGGCAGTCCCTACCATTGCTACTGTACAGTGAGGGCAAGGTCCTGGGGAGGCCCACAAGAGGGCTTAGATCATCATCATTTTTAACCAATACAGAAAGCAGCTATTACTAATGTTGTGAAAACCAGCATTCCTGGGATCTGGGCCACTTTTTCTAACCACACCAGACCTGACATCTGAAATACACATCAAACTCTGGGCTAGAGTTATGTTTGTTTGCTTGTTTTTCTCTCAAGCTCTTCTTTTACTCTGAAATGGTTTTACCTCAGTGCTTCTCTTGAATTCATATCTTATCCTTCAGGGATTGGGTCTGAAGCCATATTCTGCACAGTCTCCCTCACCAATATCCCTACCCTTGTCTCAACCCTCTACCCAACCATGTAATTTTTTGTACTGCTAATATAGGACTGACTTTGCTCTGCCTCGTATTATAATTTATTTAAATTTCTATATTTCTGTAGAATATGGTTACAATTTCCTATCTCCCCAAGATAATTGTCTGCAAAACACTCCCATACCCAGCTTAGGTCCTTTTCTACCATCATGAACCAGGACTCTAACCTTCTCTGCCACCCCCACACCCACCCCCAGTTCTCTACCTTCCCCTCCAGCCAAAGTGTCCTTTACTGTGATGCAATACAGCAAAACCAATCCAAGTTTTACTTTACACTTTCCCTTACTATCCTTGTTTCTTAAGTTCTGCCTATGAGTGAGATCATCCAGTATTTATCCTCTCAATTAACAAGATTCCTTCCAAAATGAGACAAAGGAGATGCCTTTTCTTAACATCTGAATAGTAATTATATATATCACAGCTTTTTTGGTTACTCATCTGCCTCTGGACATCTGAATCTCTTCCAAGCTTGGACCCTTAAAAAATTAGGATGCTGGGAGTCAGGCGGTAGCGCAGCGGGTTAAGTGCAGGTGGCACAAAGTGCAACAACAGGCGGAAGGATCCTGGTTCAAGTTCCCAGCTCTCCACCTGCAGGGGAGTTGCTTCACAGATGGTGAAGCAGGTCTGCAGGTGTCTGTCTTTTTCTCCCCCTCTCTGTCTTCCCCTCCTCTCCATTTCTCTCTGTTCTAACAATGATGACATCAATAACAACAACGGTGATTACAACAACAATAAAAACAACAAGGGCAACAAAAGGGAAAATAAATATTTTAAAAAATTTAAAAATTAGGATGCTATGAACATAAATGTACATAGGTATCTTCAAATGGAGGATGAAGGGTTTACTGCAAGGAATAAATTCTTTTGCAATATGAGCAATGGTATAATAGCTTTGAAAGATTATTGCTTCTGTATCTAGTGGTAGGCAACGATTCCCTTCTCACTGCTTCCTGAAAATCATAGATTATCTTGAAAAGAAACTTGGCATTGTCACCAGAGTTCCTTCGTACATCCTAGAGCATATAGAAGCTGAAGGAAGAGATATATGCAAGCTTTGTGAGACTACTGCTCAGTGAAGGCATTAGGGCTGGTGACCTGAATAAGAAAGCATAAAGTACTTGGTTTAAAGCCATGGGTTTGCTGACATCCACGAAGAAAGTACAGGTGAAAACCTGGACAGAAATCTGAGATCTACCTACAGAGACAAGAAAGCAGAGGAGCAGCCAGCAGAGAAGATGAAAGAGAGGTCATGCAACAATTGCCACCTCAACATGCTTCACCTCAGACTGTGTCCAGAGACTTCACGTGTGGAATGACAACCCTTCAGCTTCATTACTTGGCTGAGACCTTTCCTTTTATAGTACACTCTAATTTCATCTCAGGTGGTTCACTTTCTAACAAAGTCCCAAAACCTAGATATACACCAGTTTCTGTGAGAGAGAGCTTATGTTCACACGTATCCATAAACTACTGCAAAATATATACCTGAAAGCAGAAGTACACTAGAGTTTGCAGTGAGTGCCTCCCTAACACTTCCTCTCCACTATTCCAAGCTTTGGGCCCATGATTGCTTAACAATTTGTTTGGCCTCGTATGTTAACTCTCTTTTCAATCACCAGGTTCCAGATGCCATCAGGATGCTGGCCAGGCTTCCCTGGACTGACGACCCCACCAATGTGTCCTGGAGCTCAGCTTCCCCAGAGACACACCCTACTAGGGAAAGAGAGGGGCAGACTGGGAGTATGGACCGACCAGTCAATGCCCATATTCAGTGGGGAAGCAATTACAAAAGCCAGATCTTCTACCTTCTGCAACCCTCAATGACCCTGGGTCCATGCTCCCAGAGGGATAGAGAATGGGAAAGCTATCAGGGGAGGGGGTGGGTTATGGAGATTGGGTGGTGGGAATTGTGTAGAGTTATACCCCTCCTACCTTATGGTTTTGTTAATTAATCCTTTCTTAAATAATTTTTTTTTAAAGTGACATGACCTAAAAAAAAAAAAGAGAGGTCATTAAATAAAAATTTAAATAAGATAAAATAAAATAAATAAAAATCATCAGGGGAACATATTACAATAAAATTTTGAGGATAAAATGACCAATGAAATTTTATGGTGCTGCTCATTAAATAAGAGAAAGAAATGAGTTCTTTTTGGTGTTTTTTTTTCTTTCTTTGCTTGCTTGCTTTTTGTTTGTTTCTTTGTTTGTTTTTAATCAGACCACTTCTAAATTCTTTATAATGGTATTAGGGGTTGAAACTTGGGCCTCTGATGCCTCAGTCATGAAAGATATTTCACATAACCATAATACTATCTTCCATAAAATCCGTAGACATAGATTTTATAAACTGTATTCAGTTTACTTGGACCAGTGACCTTGACAAGGAAGAGTGAGAGAAAAAGAGAAGGTAAGTGTTGGAAAGGATGTGAAGAGAGAGAGAAATTCTAGTGCATTGCTGGTGGGAATGTAAACTAGCATAACCACTATGGAGAACAGTATGGAGAAACCTTACATACAGATGGAAATGCCATATGACAAATCAATTCCATTAGTAGGCATATACCCAAGAGATACAGTAACACTCGAGGAAGATGGGTCCTGAAATTAGTGCAGCCTAGAATGTCCCTAGCTGTGACAACAGAATATGAGCTCAGACCTACAGGGATGCAGAGGTTCCTGCGCTGAATATGGGCTCCAGATCAAATTAGTGTGGTTTACAGTTAACAATCATTAAATACTTTTCCCATATTAAGGACCTGCTCTCTTCCCTGATCCAGGTTTCTAGCCCTTTTTCCAACTATGACACCATATCCCTAGACAATATCTTGGGTCCATCTGCATGTTAGCTGTCAGACTCAGGCAAAAATTAATAAAATCATGGGCCCCTACTAGCTTTTTCCAAAATGGAGACTCCAAATCTCATCTGCAATATTCTTGCTTTTAGGATCAAGATTACTCAACAATTTGTTCCGCTTTATATCTTAATTCTTTTCAGCCACCAGGTTTGAGATGATATTATGATGCCAACCTGACTTCTCTGGGCAGACAACCCCACCATGTTTACTGGAACCCCATGTTCCCAGATCCCTGCCCCACTAGGGAAAGAGAGAGACAGGCTGGGAGTATGGATTGATCTGCTAACACCCATGTTCAGTGGAGAAGCAATTAGAGAAGCCAGACCTTCCACCTTCTGTACCCCATAATGACCCTAGGTCCATACTCCCAGAGGGATAAAGAATAGGAAAGCTTTCAGGGGGGTGTTGGATATGGAATTCTGGTGGTGGGAATTGTGTGGAATTGTACCCCTCTATTCCCATGGTATTGCTAATATTTCCATTTTATAAATAAAAAAAGATATAGTAACACTTATTCAAAGGGATATATGCACCCCCATGTTTATAGCAGCTTTATTCATAGTAGCGAAAACCTGGAAACAACCAAAATGCCCTTCAACAGATGGCTGGATAAAAAAATATGTGGCATATACTCAACAAAGGATTATGCAGCAATAAAAAGGGATGATACTGTGTCTTTTGGGATAAAGTGGCTGAAATTGGAGATTATCCTCAGTGAAGCAGGCAACGAGGTGAATGGTTCCATTTAAAATGGTTCCACTTATATGCAAAATATAGACAATTTAATATACAAATGTGGAAAAATGTCAACCTATTTTCAAGACTATGGGAGAACTATAATGGTTATCTATGGGGCTAAGGATGGGGACACAGAGAACTTTGATGATGGGAGTGGTGGAAAAGTATATATATATATATATATATATATATATATATATATATATATATATCTTGAGGACCAGGTACACAATTAAATTATATTTTTTAAAAAAGTAAGAGTGGAGGGTTGGGGGATGGCACCCAATTGCTGGGGACTTGGAAGAGAGAAAGGAGATGGAGAAGGGAGGCAGCACCCTTGGATATCTGTCCAGACATTTTGTTACAAAGGGCAAGAGGAGAATAAGGCCATAGCCAACCATAGACTGAATAGACAGAGAAAGCATAAAAACAGGAAAGGGCTCCCTAGTGGATAAGATTCAGAATATTACTACTGGGAGTCAGGCAGTAGCACTAAGGTTAAGTGCAAGTTGTGCGAAGTGCAAATACCTGCATAAGTATCCCAGTTTCTTCTTCTAGCGTTTGCCCTTCTTCTGTAGCCAGTCAACAGCATCAGGTTGAGCCTGATGTAAAGTTTCGAGACCTCCTTTGAATCTGGAGAGGTGGCAGTCATTGACTATGTGGGTCATAGTCTGTCTGTAGCCGCAGGGGCAATTCGGGTCATCTCTGGCTCCCCAGCGATGGAACATAGCGGTGCACCAGCCATGGCCTGTTCGATAGCGATTGAGGAGGGCCCAATCATAACGTGCTAGGTCAAAGCCGGGTTGACGCTTGCAGGGGTCTGTGATGAGGTGTTTGTTCTTTACCTCAGCTGACTGCCAACTCTGTTTCCAAGAGACTGGAACAGAGAAGTTCAGTGTAGGCGTAGAAGACCAGATTGGATGACGAGACGTCAAGCGTTGGACAGGGTAGGCGAAGATATCCGCGTATATTGGCAGGTCTGGTCAAGCATAGACGTGGGAAATGAACTTAGATGATGCCGCATCCCGACGAATATCTGGCGGGGCGATGTTGCTAAGAACTGGCAGCCATGGAACCGGGGTGGAATGGATGGTTCCAGAAATTATCCTCATGGAGGAATATAATTTGGAATCGACCAAGTGGACATGGGGGCTACGGAACCATACTGGGGCACAGTATTCTGCAGTGGAATAGCATAATGCCAGAGATGATGATCGTAGTGTGGAAGCGCTCGCGCCCCATGAGGAGCTGGCCAGTCTTGCAATGATGTTATTCCTCACGCCCACCTTTGCTGCAGTTTTTATGAGATCCCAGTTAGAGCCCCTGGCTCCCCACGTGCAGGGGAGTCACTTCACAAGCAGTGAAGCAGGTCTCCAAGTGTCTATCTTTCTCTCCCCCTCAGTCTTCCCCTCCTCTCTCTATTTCTCCCTGTCCTATCCAACAACGAAGACAACGATAATAACTATAACAATAAAAAAGGGCAACAAAAGGGAATAAATAAAATATTTTTTTAGATTTTTTTATTTCTTTATTGGGGGATTAATGTTTTACAGTCAACAGTAAATACAATAGTTTGTACATACATAATATTTCTCAGTTTTCCACATAACATACAACCCCCACTCTAATTAGGTTTCTTTTTCATTCATTTTTTATTTAAGAAAGGATAAATTAACAAAACCATAGGATGGGAGGGGTACAACTTCACACAATTCCCACCACCTAATCTCCATATCCCATCCCCTCCCCTGATAGCTTTCCCATCCTCTATCCCTCTGGGAGCATAGACCCAGGGTTGTTGTGGGTTGCAGAAGGTGGAAGGTCTGGCTTCTGTAATTGCTTCCCCGCTGAACATGGGCTTTGACTGGTCGGTCCATACTCCCAGTCTGCCTCTCTCTTTCCCTAGTAGGGTGTGTCTCTGGGGAAGCAGAGCTCCAGGACACATTGGTGGGGTCGTCAGTCCAGGGAAGCCTGGCCAGCATCCTGATGGCATCTGGAACCTGGTGGCTGAAAAGAGAGTTAACATACAAAGCCAAACAAATTGTTAAGCAATCATGGACCCAAAGGTTGGAATAGTGGAGAGGAAGTGTTGGGGGGGGGGGGGGTTTCTCACTGCAAACTCTAGTGTACTTCTGCTTTCAGGTATATATTTTGCAGTAGTTTATGGATACGTGTGAACTTATGCTCTCTCTCTCACAGAATCTGGTCTATATCCAGGTTCTGGGATTTTGTTAGAAAGTGATCCACCTGGGATGGAATTAGAGAATACTATGAAAGGAAAGGTCTCACCCAAGTAATGAAGCTGAAGGGCTGTCATTCCACACCTGAAGTCTCTGGACTCAGTCTGAGCTGAAGCATGTTGAGGTGGCAATCGTTGCGTTGATTAGGTTGCGATTGGCTGATGCAATATTATTTGATATGGATTGGGAGAGGCATGGGGGAAAGTGGGCCCTATCCTAAGGTTCCAGGACTGGGGGAAATATAGGCTCTATCAGTGGAGATATGAGGTTCCTGCTGTCTTAGGGTTCAAAAAGACAATGGATAGTTATTGTTATCATCACATTATTTGGTAATTGGGTTAACTTTGAAAAGTCCTTTCTTGTATATAGCTGTGCCACTGGCTGCTTCTGATCTACTTGGTCTATTTTTTTTTTTTTTAAAAAGAATATTACTGTGGTCCAGGAGGTGGTACAGTGGATAAAGCATTGGACTCTCAAGCATGAGGTCCTGAGTTCAATCCCCGGCAGCACATGTACCAGAGTGATGTCTGGTTCTCTCTCTCTTCCTATCCCTTTCATTGATAAATAAAATACTTAGAAAAGAATATTACTACTTTGTGGAAAAGATACAGAATTCAGAGGCAAACTCTGCAATGGCACTAAGATGGGTGAAGCTGACCAACTTATTTATGAGAGCCCTGTGTCAAGCATCTATGTTTTTTTTATTTTTATTTATAAAAAGGAAACACCTGGAGTCTGGCGGTAGGGTAGTGCATTGGGTTAAGCACACGTGGCACAAAGCGCAAGGACCAACGGAAGGACCCAGGTTCGAGCCCTCGCTCCCCACCTGTAGGGGAGTCCCTTCACAGGCAGTGAAGCAGGTCTGCAGGTGTCTGTCTTTATTTCCCCCTCTCTGTCTTCCCCTCCACTCTCCATTTCTCTCTGTCCTATCTAACAACGACGACATCAATAACAACAATAATAACTACAACAATAAAAAGAAACAAGGGCAACAAAAGGGAAAATGAATAAATATTTCTAAAAAAATTTTTTTAAAAAAAGAAGGAAACACCACCACAACAAGGATACAACAACAACAGCAACAAAAGGTGGCCTCCAGGAGGAGTGTATTCATGTGCAGGAACGGATCCCCCGCAATAACCCTGGAGCCAAAAAGGAAACAACGACAAAACACAGAGGATAAGAGGGGTACAACTCACACAATTCCCACCACCAGAGGTCTGTATCCCATCCAGTCCCCTGATAGCTTTCCTGTTCTTTATCCCTCTGGGGGTATGGACCCAGGATCATTATGGGATGCAGAAGGTGGAAGGTCTGGCTTCTGTAGTTGCTTCCCTGCTGAACATTGGTTTGAACAGGTCGAGCCATACTCCCAGCATGTCTCTCTCTTTCCCTACTGGGGCGGGGTCTAGGGAAGCAGGTCTCCAGGACATATTGATGGGGTTGTCTGTCCAGGGAAGTCTGGTTGCCATCATGTTAGCATCTAGAACCTGGTGACTGAAAAGAGAGTTAACATAAAAAGCCAAACAAATTTTTGACTAATCATGAACCTAAAAGCTGGAATAGTGCAGATGAAGAGTTGGGGGAGCTCCCCATTTTGTAGATAGCTAGTAGGCCTATTTTAGTTATATTCCAAAGGACCCATGACTATACTAGTTTGTTTGTTTGTTTGTTTGTTTTTGTTTTTCCTGAGCCTGATATCTGATATACAAGTAAACCCAAGTTGTCTTGGCTGAACTCTTAGGGAGTTGATGTCATGGCTGGAAAAAGGACCAGAAAGCTGGATCAGGGAAGAGAGTAGCTACCAAATATGGGAAAGGGGTATATTTATTGTTGACTGTAAACCCCATCGATTTGATCTGATCTGGAGCCCATATTTAACTTAGGAGCCTATGTGACTTCTACATCCCTAAAGATCTGAGCTCACATTCTCTGGGCATGAGTAGGAATGTTCAAAGCTGCCTCATTTTCAGGACCCATCTTCCTTAGGTGGAAGATAGAATATGTTGTCCAGCCTCCCTTCAGAGTATGGAACATTCTCCACCATTGTTGATCCAAGTTGAGGGCAAGGTCCTATGGGACCTCTATTTTGTTGTTCCTGATAGAGATGACCAGTAACAATGGAGAGAGGGATATATTCGAGGTCTAGGCCCATCATGTCTTTTTGGGAATCTCAGAACTCCCTGAATAGGGTCCCTGCTGATAAGTTGGCCTGATAATGACTAAAGAGACATCGCTGAAGTATGCCAATCTCTTGCACTTAATCAGCTTTTGCAGTCCTTGCTTTGATAAGGTTAGCATTGGAGTGACTGAGGGAAGTATAATAGGAAGTAGGTGAGGAGGGTATCTAAGTCTAAGTAGACATTATTTTATTATGAACTTTATACTGATTCACTGCAGACTATTGTGTACTTTTGCTTTCAGGCATATATTTTGCCCTAATTTATGGATACATGTGAATTTACACTCTATCTCATGGGCCCTGGTCTATATCTAGGTTTTGGGACTTTGTTAGGAAGTGAACCACATGAAATGGAGTTAGAGAATCTTATAAAAGGAAAGGTCTCACCTAAGTAATGAGGCTGGAGGGTTGACATTCCACACCTGACGTCTCTAGACACAGTCTGAATAGCTAAAACCTGGAAGCAAACCAGGTGCCCAACAACAGATGAATGGTTGAGAATGCTGTGGTATATATACACAATGGAATACTATGCAGCTATTAAGAACAATGAACCCACCTTCTCTGACCCATCTTGGATTGAGCTAGAAGGAATTATGTTAAGTGAGCTAAGTCAGAAAGATAAAGATGAGTATGGGATCATCCCACTCATCAACAGAAGTTGAGAAAGAAGAACAGAAAGGAAAACTCTAAGCAGGACTTGACTGATGTTGGAGTAGGGCACCAAAGTAAAAATCTCTGGGTTGAGAGTGAGAGCAGAAGTTTGGGTGGTGGGGGGAGATGGGATGGGACAAGGTCTTTTGGTGGTGGGTATAGTGTTTATATATACTCCTGTTAATTTCTAGTCATATAAATCACTATTTAACTAATTTGAGAGGGATAAAAATTGACTGAATGTCTCAAACTTTTTAATGCACAGACCATAGGCTGAGTCTTTGACATGTTGACTCTCTTAAACACTTAGACCAGGGAGAACAGAATCAACCTGTGGCACAGCTACATACAAATAATGTCAAAGAATATAAATTATGGTGAGGTCTTGTATGATACAGCAAATCCTAACAAAGGGATTTTCAGAGTTAACCCAACTGCTAAATAATGTGATTATAGTAATACCTATCTATTGCCTTCTTAAACCTTAAGACTGCAGGAACCTCCCGCTTCCTCTCTAGAGCCTATATTTCCTCCAGTCCTGGAACCTCAAGAGTGGGGCTCACTTTCCTGCATGCTTCTCTCAATTCATACCAAGTGATATTGCATTTGCTGATCTCAACCTAATCAATGGATCTGTGTTTTCTTTTTTTTCTTTTTTTAATATTTATTTATTCCCTTTTGTTGCCCTTGTTGTTTTATTGTTATAGTTATTATTATTGTTATTGATGTCATTGTTGTTGGATAGGACAGAAAGAATACGAGAGAGGAGGGGAAGACAGAGAGGGGGAGAGAAAGATAGACACCTGCAGACCTGCTTCATCGCCTGTGAAGGGACTCCCCTACAGGTGGGGAGCGAGGGCTCGAACCTGGGTCCTTCCGTTGGTCCTTGCGCTTTGTGCCATGTGCGCTTAACCCACTGCGCTAACACTCGACTCCTGGATCTGTGTGTTCTTAACTGTGAAACATTCAGGAATTGTTTTATAAACCAAAGCAGCATGAATTGCAAAGCATTTTTCTCCTGTCCATCCACAATCAAAATCAATGACCCTCCAGAAACCCAGTTCATTTCTATAGTGCTACTTTGTAATTTTCTACATATATTATACCTTCAAATATTGATCCTCCTTCCCATCTTTCTCTTGCAATAACTATACCTTCACAATTCTCATAATCAGTGGAGAAAATCTGAGCATTTTCCTGTAACTATGAACTCAAGAAATTATAAAGGAGAAGAGGAAGTGGCACTTAAATCTGCATTATATCCCTAGTCCTAGTCCAGTTCTCCCCAAATTCTGCCTGTTTCTTTACATAGGCCTTTCCAATATAGTACACAGGATCTAGATCAACTTACCTGTTAAAGGACTGTAATCTGGACTGATGGAAATCCTAAACTCAAACCATGTAAAACATTCATCTACTCTCTGAAAAGATTTCATGTAGGTAAGTGAGGGTCAAAGAAAGGTATAATGTGTTCAAGAAAAATGGAGTGCAGGTTTCCAGGCCTTTTTGGGCAAGACTCTAAGGAGATGATCAGCTTGATCCCAAAATGAAAAATTGCTATACAGTTTCATTTTCGTTGCTTAATTATAAAATGAGATATTTAAATACATACAGTGGTAATTTGATGCCTAATTGTATAATTTGAAATTAAATTATGTTATTGACAATTCAGTGCTTAGTTCTATAAACTTGTTTATTAAATAAAGGTATTCTGCGGTAGCTTTACATATATTGGATGTATTCAAAAAGCCAGGACCCAGACCTTTCAGTTTTTCTATTACCTTTATTTATTTATTGGATAGAGACAGACAAAAATCGAGAGGGAAGGGGTGATAGAGAGGGAGAGAGACAGACACCCGCGACACTGCTTCAACACTCCCAAAGTTTTCCCCATGCAGGTGGAGATCTGGTGCTCCAGCCCAGGTCCTTGTACATTGTAACATGTGTGCTCAACCAGGTGCTTCACTACCTAGCCCTCCCACACAGTCCTAGTTTTATTTTCTAATAGTTAATTCTAGTCTATCTGAGACCAAGAATTCTTATAAAGCTGGAATTGTGCAGTGGTTGAATTTTGTTCTTCAAAAATACTTATATTGCTCTTATTTTAATATAGGTATGCTTAACCATAGATTCTTTATTCTAGATAGTTACACTATATCTTGGTATATAAGAACTCAAAGAAGTAAAAAATCAACTCCTGGGAGTTGTAGAGCATAATAAAATTCCTATAATCCATGGATAGATGTGTATATAGAAATATAATAAATTAGTACAGGAAAGCGTTCATGGCATAAACTGACTGGTAGATATAAAAGGGCTCACTGCAGAAAGCTTTGCTCTTTGCTATGTATCTGAAAGTTTTGATAATAAAATCCTTAATCCTTTACTGTGGTGTTTGGCTTTAATCTCTCTCTTGGAAAAATATATAATTGAACAAAATTTATTTTTTATTGTCTGTCTGGATTTAAATATACATATTCTATATAATAATGTATGTAGCATATTTCAAAATGTAAATTATTAGTAACAAAATATAATGCTTCTTGTATAGCTTGTCCAGATTATCTCACTTGTGCCAGCCTTTCAGTGGTCCCTCCAAAGAACTTTATAATAAAGTTATCTACCTCAACTATCAAAAATTGACATAAACTATCACAGCAGACCTGCATTGGCTGGCCCCTTCCATTTGGAATCATCAAAATAGAATTAGACGCTGGATTGCACTGACCCAATTCAGCTAGTATTCAGAAGGTCACATTCCAGTGGCTGAAGAGTCTTAATCAGAAGAGTGTAATCAGCAGTGGTCAGAGGATCAGCCCTTCCAAAAGCAAACCTGGACATTAATGGCTCCCATAGCAAGCACAGTTTGTGACAAAGGAAACCCTCCCCCACAACCCGGCAAAAAAAAAAAAAAAAAGCCCAAACAGAAGGAAGAATTTTACAACGCGCAGGTTTAAGTAATATTTGATGTATTTCTAGTCACATATATAATATATATTGTGAGATATATATATAGCATAATATATGTGTATATGCATATATTAGACAACAGGGCTAACACATGTGTTTAAGAGATACTTATTTATGTACCAACTCTAAATAGATAATGGTCCAAAAGGAGGCACTGCTCTATAAGGGGTTGGATTAGAGAATCCCAACTTCCTCCTAGCAAGTGCCTCTCTCTGGAGATACCCATTTATTACAGTAAATGAAGAAAATAAGTTAAATATGTTAAAAATGAAAGCACAAAGCAATGTTTTTGGAAATGTAAACTGGTACAGCCAATATGTAAAATAAATATTAAGAAAAGAATAAATAAATAAAAATAAAATCATTTATGAAGATATGTTTTGAAAAAATCAAAATTATCCAATAGCCCAGCAGTTCCATCCAGGGTAATGTATGAAGAAAGCAAAAACATTAAGAAGAGGCAAAATACAGAAACAGCCAAAATGTCCATTAATGAGTAGATGGATAAAGAAAATCCCATTACAGAATATTGTTCACTCACAAAAAGAAAGAAATATTAATATTTCTGTCAAGAACATTTCTGACTTATTTCAATTAACATAATTTCTTCAAGCTCCATCCAAGATGGGCTGAAAACAGTGAAATCACTATTTTTAATAGCTGAGTAGTACTCCATTGTATATATAGACCACAACTTGCTCAGCCACTCATCTGTTGTTGGACACCTGGGTTGCTTCCAGGTTTTGGCTATTACAAATTGTGCTGCTATGAACATAGGTATAAACAAATATTTTTGGATGGGTGAGTTGGATTCATTAGGATATATCCCCAGAAGAGGAATTGCAGGGTCATAAGGTAGGGTCATAAGGTAGGTTCATTCACCTTCTGAGAGTTCTGCAGACTGCTCTTCACAGGAGTTGGACCAATTTACATTCCCACCAGCAGTGCAGGAGGGTTCCTTTGTCCCCACAACCTCTCCAGCATTTGTTGCTGCTACTTTTTCTGATGTATGACCTTCTCACAGGAATGAAGTGGTATCTCATTGTTGTCTTTATTTGCTTTTCGCTGACAATAAATGATTTGGAACATTTTTTTCATATGTTTGTTGGCCTTTTGGATCATGTCTGTGATGAATATTCTGTCCATGTCCTCTCCCCATTTTTGGATAGTGTTGTTTTCTTGTTGTTGAGTTTGGTGAGCTCTTTATATATTTTGGTTATTAAACTCTTGTCAGATGTATGGCATGTAAACATCTCCCATTCTGTGAGGGGTCTCTTTGTTTGGGTATTGGTTTCTTTTTCTCTGCAGAAGCTTTTTAATTTGGTGTAGGCCCATTGGTTTATTCTTGCCAAAGTCTTCTTTGTAATTGGATTCATTTCACTAAAGATGTCTTTAAAGTTTAGGTGGAAAAGAGTTCTGCCAATATTTTCCACTAAGTATTCGATAGTTTCTGGTCTAACATCCAAGTCCATGACCCACTTGGAATTTACTTTGTGTTTGGTGAAATAAAATAGTTCAATTTCATTCTTCTGCATGTTTCAACCCAGTTTTTCCAGCATTATTTGTTGAAGAGACTCTCTTTCCCCATTTAATAGTACGGGCAACTTTGTGAAAGATTAGCTGTCCATATATAGGGGCTTACTTCTGGGCTCTCAATTCTATTCCACTGGTCAGTGTGTCTATTTATGTTCCAATACTAAGCAGTTTTGATTACAATGGTCCTATAATACAATTTGAGACTAAGGAGTGTGATGCCTCCAATTCTGTGTTTCTTCTCAAGATTGTTTTGGTAATTCTAGGTCTTTCCAATGTTTATCTGTCCAGATAAACATTTGTAGCATTTGTTCTATTCTCTTAAAAAATGTGGTTGGGGTGAGTCAAGCGGTAAGTGCAGCGGGTTAAGCACAGGTGGCGCAAAGTGCAAGGACCTGCCTAAGAATCCCAGTTCGAGACCCTGACTCCCCACCTGCAGGGGAGTCACTTCACAGGCGGTGAGGCAGGTCTGTAGGTGTCTCTCTTTCTCTCCCCCTCTCTGACTTCCCCTTCTCTCTCCATTTCTCTCTGTCCTATCCAACAATGACCATATCAATAACAACAACAATAATAACTACAACAACAAAACAAGGGCAACAAAAAGGAATAATAAATATTTTTAAAATTTAAAAAAATGTGGTTGGGATCTTGATGGGGATTGCATTATATTTGTATATGGTTCAGGTAGTATAGTCAGTTTGACTATGCTAATTCTTCCAACCCATGAACATGAAATATCTTTCCACTTCTTGTGTCTTCTTCTATTTCCTTGAATAGTGACTCACAATTTTCAGTATATAAGTCTTTCACTTCTTTGGTTAGGTTTATTTCTAGATATTTTGTTATTTTTGTTGCTATAGTAAAAGGAATTGATTTCTAGATATCATCTTCTTCCAACTTAGTGTTTGCATAAATGAATGCGACTGACTTTTGTATGTTAATTTTGTAGCCTGACACTTTACTATATTGCCTGATAATTTCCAACAGCTTCCTGCTGGATTCTTTAGGTTTTTCTATGTATATTATCATAGCGTTTGCAAATAGGGAGAATTTGACTTCTTCTCTTCCAATCTGTATCCCTTTAACTCCTTGCTCTTGCCTGATTGCTATGGCAAGAACATCCAACACTGTGTTGAACATTAATGGTGATAGCGGGCAGCCCTATTTAGTATCTGATCTGTGGGAAATGCTTCCAGTTATTCACCATTGAATAGGATGTTGGCTGTAGGTTTGCTATATATGGACTCCACTATCATAAGCAATTATCCGTCTATTCGAATTTGTAGCAATTTGATCATAAAGGGATACTGAACTTTGTGAAAGGCTTTCTCTGCATCTATTGATAGCACCATGTGGTTTTTGGTCTTGCATTCATCTGCATGGTGGATCACATTGATTGATTTACATATACTAAACCAACCTTGCATCCCTGGAAAACCTCACTTGGTCATGATGAACAATCTTTTTTAAATATACTGCTGTATCCTGTTGGCTAGAATTTTGTTCAATATTTTAGCATCTATGTTTATCAGAGATATTGGTCTGTAGTTTTCTTTTTTTGTTGTATCCCTATCTGCTTTTGGTATCAGAGTGATGTTGGCTTCATATAAGCTGGAAGGGAGTATGCTGTGTCTTCAATATTTTGCAAGACTTTTAAAAGTAGAGGTATTAACTCTTCCTTGAAGGTTTTGTAGAATTTATTTGTATAACCACCTGGTCCAGGACTTTTATTCTTGGGAAGGGTTTTAATAACTTTTCTTTTTTTTTTTTTTCGCTGTGATTGACATGTTCATATTTTCTAGTTCCTCTTTATTTAATTTTGAAAGTTTGTAGGTGTCTAGGAACTCATCCATTTCTCCTAGGTTCTCTATCTTGCTGGCATATAGGTGTTCATAGAAACCTCACATGATACATTGTATTGCTGTGATGTCTGTTGTTAAAAATTCGGAGGCTCCAGCTGGCCGGGCTAGCTTCACGGGCGGGTAACAGAGACGACCAGAGACATACGGCTGGGCAGGGAAGCTGTATTTCTTTATTCAGGAACAACGATTCATAAACTAAAACAATCTAATCACCAAACAGAACTCTGCTGTCTCTTTGAGGCAGCGCAAGCACTCTCTCTAACTCTCGCACTCTCGAACTCTGTAACTCTCCAACACTGTAACTCAGGAACTCTCTCTCTCTGGGTTCCTAGAGGCGGGGCCAAGCGGCCCGTGAAACTAACTGGACTGATCCAATTCTCTTGGCGGGGGAGAACTAGAACCCAATGTAAAGCATGCAACAGATATCTGTTGTGATATCTCCTCTTTCATTTATGATCTGATTTATTTGGGTCTTCTCCCTTTTATGTTTTGTGAGTCTGGCTAAAGGTTTGTCAATTTTGTCCACTCTTTCAAAGAACCAACATTTAGTTTTGTTGATCTTTTGTATGGTTTTCTTATTTTCAATGTTATTTATTTCAGCCCTAACTTTAGTTATTTCTGTCCTTCTGATTGCTTTAGGGTTCCTTTGTTCTTCTTCTTCTAGGTCCTTAAGATCTGCAATCAGGTTGTCTATTTGTGCTTTTTCTTGTTTCCTAGTGTGTGCCTGTATGGCTATGAATTCCCATCTTAGTACTGCCTTAGCTGTGTCCCAAATATTTTGATAACTAGTGTCCTCATTTTGAATGAATTCTCAAAATATTTGTAATTTTTCCTTAATTTCTTCTTTGACCTAGTAGTTGTTAAGTAATGTACTTTGAGTTTCCACATTTTGGGACTTTTAATAATTTTTTGTTTATGGTTAAGTGTTAATTTATTTCTACTGTGTTCTGAGAAGATTCTTGGGATGATTTCAATTCCCTTGAATTTGCTGGTGCTGTCTTTGTGGCCTAACATATGGTCAATCCTTGAGAATGGCCCATGTAGAGTTGAATAAAATGTGTATTCCAGTTTCTTGGGATGAATGACTCTGAAAATGTCCAATAGCCCTAGGTTATCTATCTCTTCATTTGGCTCCCTCATTTTGTTATTGATTTTCTGCCTGGATGATCTGTCAAACTGAGAGAATGGGGTATTGAAGTCCTCTATTATTACTGTGTTGCTGTTAATATATTGCTGTAACTCTTTCAGTAGATGTTTGATGTATTTAGATTACCTCTCATTGGGTGCATAGATGTTAATAATTGTTAAGTCCTCTTGATTGATTGATCCTCTGAGCATTAAGTAATGTCCATCCTTGGAGTTGGGCAGCAGGTTAAGCACACATGGCGCAAAGTGCAAGAACCAGCTTAAGGCTCCCAGTTCGAGCCCTGGATCCCCACCTGCAGGAGAGCCATTTCATAAGCGGTGAAGCAGGTCTTCATTTCTCACCCCCCCCCCGCCTTCCCCTTCTCCCTCCATTACTCTCTGTCCTATCCAACAACGATGACATCAATAACAACAATAATAACTACAACAAGAAAAAAAAGGGCAACAAAAGGGAATAAATAAATATTTTAAATATATATATATATTTAAAGTGATGTCCATCCCTATATTTTTATTTTACTTATTTTAAGGTCTATCATGTCAGATATGAGAATAGCTTTTCCTACCCTTTTTTTGTGGGCCATTTGTCTTATATGATAGTTTTCCATCGTTTTACTTTGCATCTATGTTTGTCTTGTTGAGTTAGGTGGTATTCCTACAGATAGCATATGGTTGTATTGTTTTTTCTGATACATCTTCCTATTCTGTGCATTTTAATAGGTGAATTCAGGCCACTGATACTTACTGCAATTATAGATTGAGGATATTTTAATGCCATTGTTGTAAATTCTTAGAGTGTTCTGATATATGGTATATTTATGGTGATCTGATTATTTGCAGGAGATCTTTCAGAACTTCTTTCAGGGAAGGCTTGGTGATAGTTGATTCTTTCAACTGTTACTTGTCTGAGGTTTTTTTTTTATTTATTTATAAAAAAGGAAACATTGACTAAACCACAGGATAAGATGGGTACAACTCCACAAAATTTCCACCACCATAACTCCATATCCCATCCCATCCCCTGATAGCTTTCCTATTCTTTAACCCTCTGGGAGTATGGACCCAAGGTCATTGTGGGATGCAGAAGGTGGAAGGCCTGGCTTCTGTAATTGCTTCCCCACTGAACATGGGTGTTAACAGGTAGATCCATACTCCCAGCCTGCCTCTCTCTTTCCCTAGCAGGGTGGGGCTCTGAGGAAGCTGAGCTCCAGGACATATTGGTGGGGTTGTCTGTCCAGGGAAGTCTGGTTGGCATCATGCTAGCATCTGGAACCCGGTGGCAAAAGAGAGTTAACACACAAAGCCAAACAAATTGTTGAACAATCATGAACTTAAAGGCTAGAATAGTGCAGATGAATAGATATTTTGTAGATAGCTATTTTGTAGATAGCTGGTAGGCATATTTTAGTTATATTCCTGTCGTGCTGCACTGCAGAGAAGAGAGAGAGGAGATCTGGAGTGAAGAGGGAACACAAATCTTTATTTGCGCTAGCACCTCAGAGTTGGGTGAGAGAGAAGCAGGTTGGGCCACGTGGAGGTAGCAAAAATGGCCGCCTCATGCAGTAACCTTTCCTGCGTCTAAACACCAAAGTGAAGATCCAGCAAGAGAGCGAGGTGCGGAAGAAGAAGAGATTTATGGGAGTAGCTCTCGCGAGAATGGGAAGGGGAAGGATTAACCATAGCACTCCAGGGTAGGATAATAACTCTCGTGAGAATGGGAAGGGGGAGGAGTAACCAGAGCACTGCAACTATTGTGGGGAATAGACAATGCCCTGAGGACACAACATGGCAGAAAAGGCACTCTGAGAATGTCCCAACTCTCACGGGAACTAGCAATAGCCTGAGGGGACAACATGGCAGATGTGACTGCATCTGCACAATTTCCCAGCATATTCCAAAGGGCCTGTTTCTATATTAGTTTTTTTTCCCCTGAGCCTGAAATTTGATATGCAGGTGGATCTAAGTTATTGTCTGGGTAGATGATGTCATGGCTGAAAAAGGAACAGAAAATTGGATCAGGGAAGACAGTAGCAACCAAATATGGAAAAGGGGTATAAATATTGTTGACTGTAAACACCATCGATTTGATTTGGTCTGGGGCCCATATTCAGTTTAGGAGCCTATGTGACTTCTGTATCCCTATAGATCTGAGTTCACATTCTGTAGTCATGAGTAGTAGAATGTTTTTATGCCTCTATCTAGTCTGAATGACAGTGTAGCAAGATATTGCAATCTTGGTTGAGAGCCTTTCTCATTGAGCACTTGATAGATATTTTGCCATTCCCTTTTGTTCTTTAGTGTTTGTGAAGAGAAATCTGCTGCTAATCTTATGGGTTTTCCTCTGTAGGTGACTCTTTGTTTTTCTCTTGCAGTTTTCAGAATCCTTTCTTCATCTTCTTTCCTTTTCATTCTAAATATGATGTGTCTTCTGTCTTTAAGTCTATGTTAATTCTGTTTGGGACTCTGTGGGCTTCTTGAATCTTTATGTCTTTTATGTTGTCACGACTAGAGAAGTTCTCAGCTATTATGTCCTGTAGAATTCTTTCTCCCTCTCTTCCTCTGGTAAACCAATAACGTGTATGTTATTTCTTTTGAAGACATTCCACATGCCTATTGTTGTTTTCAGTATCTCTTAATCTCTTTTGGGTATCTCTTATTTCTTTCTTAATTTTCTCTAACTCATCCTCAATATTGCTATGTCTATTTTCTATCTCATTTATTCTGTTCTCTCTCCCCTCTGTTGTTTCTGTAGTTCAGCTATTTTGTTACCCTGTTCTGATTCTGCATTAGCTTGTTCAGTTAGTTTTGCTCTTAACTCAACTATTTCAGATTTCAGCTCTCTAATTACCTCAAGATAGTGTTTTCTTTCAGTGTCTCATTTGTTGTTTACCCATTTCTGATGACTTTACTTTCAAACTCTTTCCTCACTCCTATGACTAATTCCTCAATTAGTATTTGGATGTTGACCTCATTCTTATATGCTCCTACTTCAGGGGAGCTTTTAGGTGGGCTTTTATCCTAGTTCATTTTTCCAATGTTTCTTCTTGGTTTAACTATTGTATATAATGTGTTATGAGGGTCCTTCTCTCTGTACTTTTCAATCTATTGTTCACTCTTGCCTGGATTGACTTGTGTCTAAGTAATGTACTTCAAGAGTTCATAGTCGTGGAAATTAACAGTTGCTTCAATATTATCTCAATCCCTGAGTTGAAGCACAATGGCTGTTAAAGCCTCTTTTGTTGTCTTCCAGGAGGTGTTACAGTGGATAAAGCATTGGATTCTCAATCATTAAATCCTGAGGTTAGTCCCCAGTGGCACATGTACCAGACTGATTCTTTCTCTCTCCCCACCTGTCTTTCTCATGAATAGATAAATACGTTCTTTTTTAAAAAGCCTCTTTTGTTTTTCTCCCCTGTAGGCTATGGGAGCCTGAAGGCTTTTAAACTATAATCAGGATTTTTAATTTAATCACTCACTTCTGACCAAGAGATAAATCAAGATGGGGGAAGATAGCATAGTGGTTATGCAAAGAGACTCCCATGCCCTTAGGATCCAAAACTCTGAGCTCAAATCTGTTGCTCTACCAGCAGCCAGAACCAAGGTGGGCAGTACTACTTGGCCCTGTGAGTTTCCAAACAAATCTCATCTCTGTGGGTTCTTCAGCAGTTATTCACCATGTCTTCCAATTCATCAGAAGAACAAAGTGGAAAGGCACCCACTATACAACCCCACCTCTAGTCCACCAGGGTGTAGATCTCCTGAGTTTCCCAGTCAGATCTCTGCCCCCCAGTGTCAGCACAGGGTCTCCCAGCTGCTGCTCCAGCCTTCAAGGGGCAGTAGCAATGGAGACTCACACTTGCATTTGGTGACTCTTAGGGGAGTCCTCTCCTTCCCTCAGCTGCTTTTTTGTTGGTAAAGCAGACTGGAGATGACACCTCAGCCAGCAAACTACTATACTGTTACCAGCCCTTCAGTAGTAGATATGGGCTTTAGCCCCAGGAATCTCTCCTTAAACTCCTCTCTGTCCACAAACCACATGTCTTTGCACTCACTGGTGATTTGGTGGGTTCCCAAAGTAGTTCTGATCCTGTCTTTTTGTGGTCCTCAGTGATCTCCTTTGATATTCTTAGTTGACTTGGGAGAGGAGTGAAAAGGAGAGGAGAAAAACATAGCTACTGCTACTCTATAGCCCCCAACACCAGACTCTTTGTGCTTACTCCCATGTGGCAGTCTGGTTGTATATTTTCTTACTTAGCTAAATATATCTTAATCAGAATAGTGCCACCACAAGTAGAAAATCAGTATTATTATAAATAAATATGCATTGTCATATTATATTAAAGAGAAAAATATTTTAACAATTGATCTATAACTTTAGACAACTTAAAAATCCAATTCTAGCACTAGGAAATTGTTCATTCCGTATAGTACACACTTTTCATGCACAAAGGCCCAAGTTCAAGCCACTGTGTGGAAGCATCACACAAAAGGGAAACTCTACATGTGGTGGAGCAGTACTGTGGTGTCTTTCCTTCTCTATCTCTCTCTCTCACCCTGTAACCAAAAAATAGTGGTAAAATCATGAAGTAGCAAAGCCCCAGTGATTTCCCTGATGGCAAAGCAAAACAAAACAAAATCCAACCTTTTTATTGGGGGGGTTAATAGTTAACAGTACAGTCTTTGACTGATAAGTACAACTTCTCATCTCCTCTTGATACGTGTCTGAGAAATCTCATTCCCTTGAGCTAGGGTCCCCTCCCCCCATTGTACACCAAGACCCCAATGTCCTTCCATCTTAGCCCTTTCCCTCTTGTCCCAGAGTTATTTGCATTGGTGCAATACATTATACCAAGTTCAACTTTTGTTTAATGTATTCTCTCACTGACCTTTTTTTCTTAAGTTCCACCTATGAGTGAGATCACTCTTTCTGGCTTATCTCACTTAGCATGATACTTTCAAGGACTTGCAAAAACTTTGAAAGCAACCAAGATATTCTTTTGTACATGAATATATAAATAATGGGTGGCACACTTATACAATGGAATATCATTTCACACTAAAAATAAATGAACTGTCAAACTATAAAATATATATGGAGAAGAACCAAAGAAACAGCTCACAGCTTTGTCATGTACTCATCCCAGGTTCACACTAGCCCTGACAACATTCAAGAAAGCTTTCATGCTATAGTCTCCTCCTATTTCTCTCTCTCTCTCTGTCTCTCTCTCTCCCTCCCTCCATCTGTGCCTCCCTCACTACGTCTATGCCTTCTCTTTCTCTATGAATATATACATATGTATTTCTATGTATTCACACACACACACACACACACACACATATATATATATGTTTGTTGAGTTTCTTCCATATATACTGCATATATGGAGGAAGATCAAATGTCTATTACTAAGTGAAAGAAGTAAACTTGAACAAGTTAAGTACTATATGATTTCAATTATATATCACTCTGGACAAAAAGAACTAAAGAGACAGTAAAAAAAATAAATCAGTAGTTGCTGATGGTTAGAGGGAGAGTAAGAGTAATAGGTAAAGCACAAAGGATTTTAAGAACAAAGAAATTATAGTATAATGACACATATATATCACTGTACATTTTCCAAAAACCATGGAATGTGTAACACCAGCAATAATACCAATGTAAGTGATGAACTGTAGGTAATGATGAAGTGTCAGTGTAGACTTCTTAATTGTAACAAATATACCTTTGGGGGTGGGAGTTTTTGTTGTATGCATATGTGGGGACAGACAGTATGTGGGAAATTTCTGCATATCTCCCTCAATTGTTCTTTTAACTTTAAACTACTCCAAGAAAGTAAAATCAATTTGAAAAATATAAATTAAATAATACACTCACATACATATATACTCATGTTCTGAAATAACTCTACAAGGGTGGATAAAAATTTATGTTAAATCTTTCCAAAGAATACAAAAACATCTGTGCACTTGTATATTCATAGACAAAATTTGGAAGCAACACAAATGTCCAACAGCAGATGAGTAATTCAGGAAGTAATTGTATTATGCACAATGGAATACTACTCAATTATATAAAATGAAGAAATCTTTTCTTTTAATACAACATGGATAGAACTGGAGGTTATCATGTTGAGGAAAACAAGCCAGAAGGTAGATAAGTACAAGATGACCTCACTCATAGATGGGATCTAAGCTATAGGTGGGTACAGATTCATATGGCTTGAGGATAGAAAGGAGGTGTGTAACTCCCAGGACAAAAAAAAATGGTGCTAAGAGATAGCAGGCACCAAATTAGATTGGCAGCTGAGACACACCACTTTGGGTCTGAATTTTAGCAACAAAAAGACTGTTAAAAAGAAAATAAATCACTTAAAAACTTTCCAATTTACAACTGTGACTTCTTGAGTCTCTTGCATTTGCTTCACAGAGGCTGGAACAGCAACAGAGACATATTGACATCAAGGTCACAGAACCCACAGGATAAAATCTCCCCTCCCTCACAGAGATATATAAACAAGGAAAATCAAACATTTTAGCCATAGCACCTCCTGCTGGCACAACAACAAAGTTTACACTAAATGAGGAAATGGAGAAATATACAGATAGCAATGACAAAAACCCCAAATGATCAGACAGGTACAAATCTAGAAAAAAATGACAGAAATAGAATGGAAATAGAATTCATAAAACTCCTAATGAAATCAATTCAAGAACTTGGTGATCATTTTACCAAATAATTACAAAGGACAGGAAAAAACCTCCAAACAGAACTGCAGGCCCTAAAAGACACTTTTAATGCAGTTCAGGTTGAGGTAAGTGGCCTCAGATGTATATTTAACCAAGTGGAAGAGAGAACATCAGCACGTGAATATACAACCACCACACTCTGTGAATTTAAAACTCTGAGAAAAGGTGTCAGGTGGTGGCACACCTGGTTGAGTGCACACATTACAATGTACAAGGACCGGGGTTTGAGCCCCCAAACACCACTTGCAGGGGAAAGCTTCGCGAGTGGTTAATCAGGGATTCAGGTATCTCTGTCTCTCTCCCTCTCTATCACCCCCTTTCCTCCCAAGTTCTGGCTGTCTCTATCTACTAAATAAAAATAATTTTAAAAAATTAAAAATAAATAACTAAAATAAATAAAACTCTAGGAGAGGAAAGGTTTAGAAAAAAATGAAGAACTTCCCAATGAAATAGCAGAAAGATGAACATCAGAAAGATGAGCATAAGAGTTATTGGGATCCCTGAGGAAGAGGAAAGAGAAGGAAGAGTAGAGAACATATTCAAAGAAATTTTAAAAGAGAATTTTCCATACCTGAGTAATGTTCAAAATACAGAAAGCCAAGAATGTGAATACACACTTACATTCTTGAATCCAAAATGACACTGTAAATCTATCCAAAACCAGGGACAAGGAAAAAATACTGCAGGCTTCCAAGGAAAGGAAGGAAGTCACATACAAAGGCAGAACCATCAGACTTTCATCATATTTCTTATCATAAACATGATAATCTTACAATCTTGACACAAACTATTAATAACAAAAACACTTTTTAAAAATCAGTGACTGACTCTCATACACATGAATAGAATATGAAGTTTAAAGAATGAAGTTTATGAGTATATAATATAAAAATAAGTAATCAACAAGTTTTCTTGAGACAGCAACAGAATATAAGGGGATAGAAATTTGAAAAGCCAAATTTAGAATTTTCTTGAAGAAATAACATTACTCAACAGAACCACTCTTAAAAAATTCAACTCTCCTATATAACTGTAGATATGAAGCTTGAAATGATCTCTGATGATAAATAAAACTTTCTGTTCTCAGGGAAATCTCGGGATGCAAACTATATTCTTGTTTGAATAGAGCTACCAGAGAGGCCACTGTGTGTGTTTGACATTGACAAATGGCTTCCAAAGAAATAAAGCAGAGTGTGCCCATTCCTGCCTCCAGAAAACCTGTTTTGCAGGTTGTAACACCTTTGGCCTCCTTTCTGTTGATTACAAGTTTTCATGGGAAATAACCATGAATTACTTTCTGTTTTAAAATTTACATAGACCTCTTCATTTCAAATAGTTTTCATTACCTTAAATTCTATGTACAAGAGAAAAAGGCCCTCATGTTAATACCCTTTGCCTATGTTGATATTTATTTATTAATAAATAAATATTGAGAGAATGTAAATCAGCTTTTGGCCATTTTTTTCTTTGCATTTTTTTCGAACCATAATTTTTCCCTTGTTGTCTGTGGGACCTTGAAGAAAATATGTTAAAGACTAAGAATCTCCAGATCACTTTAAAAGGGGTGAGGGAGGGAAAATGACGTTTGTCTCACAAGAAGATACACACTTAAGTTAAATCCTGTGGGAATTTTCTACAGTAAACAGTCCAAATTTTCTGGGCTAGTTAAATCTGAAAATGATTGAAGAATCCATTAAATTTTAAACACTATACAAAGACTTCTATTCTAAAATGGGAATACCATTTATAAGCAAAAAAGTTAGTAAAATGCTATTTAATAATATAACTGCCACATCAACAAGAGAATAAATAAATTGTGATCTATTTCATATTATAATACAATATAGCAATATAAATTAAACTAATGGAACCCAGAAAACATGAATGAGTCTTATAGACATAATATTGGGCAAAAAGACAAATACAAGACTTTTAATAGTATGATTCCATTTATAAGAAACTAAGTCAATTCAGAATGATGGTTAATTCTGGATAGTGATAGACTGGAAAGGATGTGATGAAATCTTATGGATTCTTGATCTTGGAGGTAGACCTATAAAAAAATTATCAAACTGTACCTTAAGACTAGTATACCAAATGTGCTTTACTGACTCTGCTTCAATCTTCATTTATAAGTACCTAATTTAAAATAGATTGCAAATAACTCTGAAACCAGAAAGGAAACATAGAAAAGATCAAGCAGAGTACCATCAGATCAATAAACAAGAAATACAAACTCAAAGACATACATAAAGGGAAAAGCTAAAGAGGATGAAAATGGCAGAAAGAAACACAGTGAAAGGAAGAGGGAAAGAAACTGACCAATTTTGAGTGAAGTACAAGAAATAACTATATGACTAATCTGTATAAAATACTATGTGACCCATAACTACCCCACATGTATCTCTCCCTCTCCTATTTTGTCATGAGAAAGAATAAAATGACCACAAAGAATAGAACTTTTAGAATAAAAAAAAAAAAATAGGTAAACATAAGTAGAGCTGGGATCACCCGGGAAAACATTCTAGAATAAGCACCCAATCAGTGTAGATGTGAAAGTACACATGCTGAGTCAATAAAATATAAAACCTAGAAGCAAGCACTATTACTACTATATTAATAGCACTAGTACAAATATATATGTAGTGATATATACATAAAGCACAAGTACTACTCTATGAATATGAGTTAGCACAAATACACCCATCCAAACATCTATATACACCTAATGTTCCTATCAGCCACAATTTGTAATAGTCCAAAATTGGAAGCAATATTAGTGTCCAACAACAAAAATGGATGACTAAGAAAGTTATAATGTATATACACAAAGGAATACTGCTCTGCTATTAAAAGCAATGAATTCACCTTCTTCACCTCACCTTGGATTATGTCTAAAGGAATCATATTAAGTGAAATAAGCCAGAAAGAAAAGGATGAATATGGGATGATCTTGTTCATGGACAGAACTCAATAAACAAGAACTGAAAAGAGAAACACAAAGTAAAACTTAGACTGGCTTGTCATGTTGCCCCAAAGCAAACCACTCTGGGGGAGGAGGGCAGGAAGAGGGTGAAGAAGTTGGGTGAGGGGTGTCTTTGAGGTCCTGGTACATGATGATGAAAAAGAACTTAGGTCAAGAGTGAAAGTGTTTTGTAGACACCTATATTAGTGAGATAAGAAATTATACTCATGTGCCAACAAGTGTACTGTAAATCATTAATATCCCAATAAAACAGTAATTTAAAAAATAAAATAAAGATAAACTTAAAACAGAAAACATAAAAGAGGATGTGGGCAAATATTAAAAATGGCTGTTTAAACCCTGTCTATGTTTCTCAGTGTGGGACTAGTCACATTTCCTGAGGGGCCTAAAGATTTTAGAAGTTTACATGCTAGAAAAAAAAGTGTTTGCAAAAAAACTGAAATCGATATTGGTTATGAACATGGAATTAACAAAGAAAGTGTTAAGGGAAGTAGGAATATTTGTGTTATTGTCAAAAATCTGTATAGAACTGTCCAAATGTCATCTTCACCAGTGGACTTGGAAATCACCTAATGGAGATTTATTTTGCAGACACTTTTTTATTTTATGGTAAAATTATCTTCATAAATCTTCTTGGTGATGAAATATCCTTAAGGACCTTATCCTTAAGGACAAATTTACATACAACAGTGTGATCTCTTTACCCCCACTTTCTTTTAAATTTCTTTGTTAGGGAATTAGTGTTTTACATTCAACAGTAAATACAGTAGTGTGCACATGCATAACATTTCTGAGCTTTCCACATAACAATACAACCACCTCTAGGACCTCTGTCATACTTTTTGGACATATATTCTACCACTGACCTACCCCAGAGTCTTTTACTTTGGTGCAACACACCAATTCCAGTTCAGGTTCTACTTTCTCTTCTGATGCTGTTTTTCATCTTCTGCCTGAGAGTGAGATCATCCCATATTCATCCTTCTGTTTCTGACTTATTGCACTTAACATGAGTTTTTCAAGGTCCATCCAAGATCAGTTGAAAATGGTGAAGTCACCATTTTTAATAGCTGAGTAGTATTTCATTGTGTATATATACCACAACTTGCTCAGCCACTCATCTGCTGTTGGACACCTGGGTTGCTTCCAGGTTTTGACTATTACAAATTGTGCTGCTAAGAACATACGTGTACACAGATCTTTTTGGATGAGTGTGTTGGGTTCCTTAGGATATATCCCCAGGAGAGGAATTGCAGGGTCAGAGGGTAGGTCCATGTCTAGCCTTCTGTGAGTTCTTTAGACTGTTCTCCACAGAGGTTGGACCAATTTACATTCCCACCAGCAGTGCAGGAGGGTTCCTTTGACCCCACAACCTCTCCAGCATTTGCTGCTGTTACCTTTTCTCACAGGAGTGAAGTGATATCTCATTGTTGTCTTTATTTGCATTTCTCTGACAATCAAAGACTTGGAGCATTTTTTTCATATGTTTGTTGGTCTTTTGGATCTCTTCTGTGGTGAATATTCTGTCCATGTCCTCTCTCCATTTTTGGATGGGGTTGTTTTCTTGTTGTTGAGTTTGGCAAGCTCTTTATATATTTCGGTTACTAGTCTCTTGTCTGATGTATGGCACGTAAAAATCTTCTCCCATTCTGTGAGGGGTTTCTTTGTTTGGGTATTGGTTTCTTTTGCTGTGCAGAAGCTTTTTAATTTGATGTAGTCTCATAGGTCTATGCTTGCCTTAGTCTTCTTTGTTATTGGATTCGTTTCATTGAAGATGTCTTTAAAATTTATGCAGAAAATACTTCTGCCTTTCCTCTAAGTGTCTGACAGTTTCTGGTCTAACATTCAAGTCCTTGATCCACTTGGAATTTACTTTTGCATTTCGTGAAATATAGTAGTTCAGTTTCATTCTTCTGCATGTTTCAACCCATTATTTCCAATACCATTTGTTGAAGACTCTGCTTTCCCCATTTACCCCCACTTTTCATTTTCGTTTTTTTCATTCTTTTTTTGAAGAATTTTATTTATTTGTTTCTCTTTTATCATTTTATTAAAGGGCTAAATGTTTTATAGTACAGTTGTGGCTACCTAGGTACAATTTTTCATCTCCTTATGATAGGTGTCTACAAAACACTCTCACCTCCAATTTAGATCCTTTTCTATCACCATGCATCAGGACCTCAGAGCCACCATAGTTTTTTGTTTGTTTATTTTGTTGTTTTTAGCTAGAGGAAGAGAAAAAAATGAAAGCACAGAACTGAAGTTTCCTTCAATGCAGTGGAGGCTAGACTTGAATATGAGTAGCACACACTATCCAGTGAGCTATTTCACCAGCCCCTTATCAATTCTTAATGATGGAGAAATGTAAATGAGTAGGGAAAGTAGAAGCTTACTTGTAAAAGGATCTCTGAAAATTATGAAAACAGCCTCTGAACTCATTTAGTGAATGTACTAAAACTGAATCAGACCTAAAGAGATAATCTAGACAAATACATTTTTTGTAAAGTGATTTCTTCCCCCAAAAAAAGCTATATATAACTTACAGGAGCTGAATAATAGCCTGTGATAAGCCCAAGTCATGAAATTTTATGCAACCAGAAAATTATGCATTTGAAGAAGCAGTTGCAAGGCATTACCTCATCTCATTAGAAAAAGTGATGAGATGTATACTATTATCACTCACAGTTTGCAGAAAACTAAATTTTAGTATAGTTATTGCCAAAGTTCTCATTTCTTTATCACACAGACCTCTCTATATAGTTGTAACTGACTTCTGCCAGGGCCTGTTATCCAAGAGAAGCAAAATAGGTCACAATGTCTTCCAAAACTGAGTCTCAGAAGCCACTTGCTGTCATCTCCATAGTGCCCTACTGATAAGATGCATAAGCCCTTTTTGGTGTAGGAGTAGACTTCAAAAGAGCATGAACATTAAACAGAAAGATTCAGCAAGGGCCTTCTTGTATCTGTAAAAGGCAAACTGCCCCCAGTTGCTTTCTGTGACTTCAGTAGGGAACCAAAAATCAAGTTAGAGACTAATGTTAAATATTTTCTCTTGATTGAAGTGTTGCACCAAAGTAAAGGACTCTGGAGTAGAGGGGTGGGGTGGGAGGAGTGTTCAAGTCCTAGAAAATGATGGCAGAGAAGAACCTAGGTGGGTGATTAGACTGTTAGATGGAAAACTGAAAATGTTACACATATATTAAGTACTGTATTTCACTATTGACTGTAAGCCATTAATCCCTCTAATAGAGAAAAAACTAAAAACCTTAAAAAATATTTTTCACCAGGGCACCAATGTAAAAACCCTGTGGTGAAGGGGAGGGTGGCCATTGGGCTTCCCGGCTCAGCAAGGGGTGGGAGGGTGGGGTGGGGGGGTGAGAATCGTGTTTATGTACACTTTTCATGGTGGGAATGGTGTTTATGTACATTCCTATTAAAGTGTAAACATATAAACCACTATTTAATAAATATGAGACGGGAAAAATTGATCATATGTCTAGAACTTCTTAAAACACAGACTGAGTCTTTTTAATACATAGGCTGTCTTTGATATGTTGACTCTCTCAAAAGCCTAGACCAGGGAGAACAGAAGCAACCAGTAGCACAGCTATATACAAGATGCTGGGTATTATACCCCAAACCCTAACAAAGGGACTTTCCAAAGTTAACCCAAATCACCAAATAATATGATGATGACAATAACTATCCATTGTCTTCTTGAACCCTAAGACAGCAAGAACCTCACATTTCCACTATAGAGCCATAGTTCCCCCAGTCCTGGAACCTTAGGGTGGGGCCCACTTTCCTGCATGCTTCTCTCTATTCATATCAAATAATATTGCATCCGCTGATCGCAACCCAATCAACACAACAAGTGCCACCCCAGCATGCTTCACTTCAGACTGTGACCAGAGACTTCAGGTGTGGAATGTCAACCCTTTAGCTTCATCACTCGGGTGAGACCTTTCCTTTCATAATATTCTCTAATTCCATTCCAGGTGGTCCACTCCCCAATAAAGTCCCCAAACCTAGATATAGTCCAGGTCCCCTGAGATAGAGCATAGGTTCACCCGTGCCCATAAACTAGGGGAAAAATATATACCTGAAAGCAGAAGTACACAAGAACATGCAGGGAATACCCCCCAACACTTCATCTGCACTATTTCAGTCTTTAGGTCCATGATTGTTCAACAATTTGTTTGGTTTTGTATGTTAACTCTTCTCAGCCACCAGGTTCTGGATGCTAGCAAGATTCTGACCAGACTTCCCTGGACAGACGACCCCATCAATGTGTCCTGGAGCTCCACTTCCCCAGAGCCCCACCCTACTAGGGAAAGAGAGGAAGACTGGGAGTATGGATCGACCAATCAACACCCATGTTCAGCAGGGAAGCAATTACAGAAGCCAGTCCTTCCACCCTCTGCAACCCACAACAACCCTGGATCCATGCTCCCAGAGAGACAGAGAATGGGAAGGCTATCAGGGGAGGGGGTGGGATGTGGAGACTGGGTTATGGGAATTGTGCGGAATTGTACCCCTCTTAATCTATGGTTTTGTTAATGTCTCCTTTCTTAAATAAAAATATATATACATTTTTTTCACTTGAATTTTGATTGCTGAATTTCTCCCAAATCAACCTGAAGGCCTTTTTTTTTTTTTTCAGAAACTAGAGAACAAATTATATCCTTTATTGATAATATTGGGCACCTAGTAGTTCTTATGGCCCAATAACTATGTGTATGGAAAGTCTTGAACACAATAAATGGTTGGTGTCCTCAGATAAAGCCAGGTCCTCTGTAGAGGAGCATTCCTTCAGTCCAATGCCCCTTTATTCCTTCAGACTGTAATTTTCTCATTGGTTCTATATGCACTATTCTCAAGTTACAAAAGTTCCATTTGGTAAGTAGATTGCTCATGCCTTCATTTAGCAAATTTAAGTGCTTGTTACCTACTAGGTGTACTAGATAGGTATACACTCAGGAGAACAGGTAACAAGTGATGTGTGTGGACAAGGTTACCACATCCTTTAGCCTCACTAATGTAGAAACCATCTACAATTTAAAAAAGAGTCTTCCAACAGCAAGCAATCCCCATCACCATGATTACAGATGATGTCCTGGGATGAAGAAAACAATGTTTTGGATCACTGTCCTGAAGGAGGCCATTGAGAAGGATAAAATTTGACACATAATCTTCAAGTTTGCTTCCAGAAATTCAGAGATATCACTCTCTGAGGGAATAAGCACCAGAACTAATGGAAAAACAAGGTTGTCTTAGAAGATACTGATGGATCAACACTTAAGTTCCCAGGAGGAACTGTTTTGAGGTCAACCACAATATAATTTTGGCTGAGCAGTAACTTGAAGCAGTATACATTTTGTAACCAAGACAGAAAAAAGGGCATGAAGAATGTAGGGGAAATATGTATCTTCTTTCTTTCTTTTTTCTTTTGCCTCCAGGGTTGTTGCTGGCATTCCGTGTCTGGTTGGGTGCCTGCATTATGAATCCAGTGCTCCTGGAGGCCACCTTTTCCCTTTTGTTGCCCTTGTTGTTTATCATTGTTATTATTATTATTGCTGTCATTGTTCAATAGGATAGAGAGAAATGGAGAAAGGAGGGGAAGACAGAGAGGAGGAGAAAAAGATAGACACCTACAGACCAATGAGAAATTTACAGTCTAAAGGAATAAAGTGTTATGCATGTACAAACTATTGTATTTACTGGCGACTGTAAAACATTAATTCCCCAATAGAGGAAAAAATGTTTTTATTTTAAAAAGAACTAAACAGTTTTCTATATAAGAGATACATATGTCCCACAGACACATGAAGAAATGCTCCACTACACTTAACTTTAGAGAAGTGCAAATTAAAACTACACTGAGATACATTCTCATGCCTGAAAGAATGACTCGCATCAACAAATCAGGAAATGGCAGGTGTCAGAGAAGTTGTAAAGAAAAAAGAACTCTACTACTTGTGGGAATGAAAACTGGTGTAGCCCCTTTGGGAATACCATATGGAGAATTCTTAAACAAAAATGAAATTACCTTATGTACTAGCAATACCATTTTTTTATTAAGTTTTTATTTATTTATTTATTTATTTTCCTTTTTGTTGCCCTTGTTGTTTAACATTGTTGTGGTTATTAATGTCATTGTTGTTGGATAGGACAGAGAGAAATGGAGAGAGGAGGAGAGAAAGACAGACACCTGCAGACCTGCTTCACCGCTTGTGAAGCGACTCCCCTGCAGGTGGGGAGCCAGGGGCTCGAACTGGGATCCTTACGCAGGTCCTGGCGATTTGCGCCACGTGCGCTTAACCCGCTGCGCCACCGCCTGACTCCCTAGCAATACCATTCTTAAACATTTATCCAATGAACACTCTAACACTAATTTAAAAGAACATATGCACCCTTATGTTCACAACTGCATTATTCACAATAGTCAAAGAATAGAAGCAGACTAAATGTCCTCAACAGATAAGTCCTAAATAAGTTATGGGATAAATATTCCATGGAATATTATGCTGCAATCAAAAAAGATGATATTGAGTCCTTTGGGATGAAATGGATGAAACTGGGGGTGATTATGCCTAGTAAAATAACTAAAGAGATAGAAGGCAATACAAGATGGTTTCATTCATAGGTGGAATCTAGAGAACTGACACACATGAACTTGAGAAAAAAAAAGCAGAAGCAAGCTAACTGTTTCTAAGACTTATGAGAACTATAGTGGTTTTTTTTTTTTTTGAGAATTGGGATGGTGGGGATTCAGAACTCTGATGGTGCATGTAATATGGAAATAAACACTGTGATCTTGCAATCATGTAACTTATTATTAATCACAAATAAAAAATGAAGAACAAAGAAAGAGAAGCAAATAAGAAAGCAGAGCTGCTGAATAATTTCCATTCCTATTTTACTGTTCCCCCAACCAAGAGGAGCTAAAATATGAGAAAGAAAATAAGTGCTTCATTTTGTGTACATTTGTATCACAGCAAAGACTTGTTAAAATGCTATTTCTGATATAGCTTGTGTTGGGGCCAGGTGGTGATGCACCTAGTTGATCCCCATGCATGGGGATCCAGGTTCAAGCCTCCAGGTTCAAGCCTCCAGTCCCGACCTGTAGTAGGAAAACTTGATGAGTGGTGGAGGAGGTCTTCAGGTCTGAAGAGAGAGACATGCTGGGAGTATGGATCGACCTGTCAACCCCCATGTTCAGCAGGGCAGCAATTACAGAAGCCAGACCTTCCACCTTCTGCATCCTACAATGACCTTGGGTTCATATTCCCAGAGGGTTAAAGAATATCAAGGGAGGAGATGGGATACATAGTTCTGGTGGTGGGAATTATGTGGAGTTGTACTCCTCTTATGACAAAACCCCGATGGTGTTGTCAGTGTTTCCTTTTTATAAATAAAAGAAAAATAAAATTAAAAATTTGATTTACAAGATTACAAGACAATAGTGGTACAACATGGCACCGTTCTCAACACCAGAGTTCTGCATCCTCAGTCCCTCCATTGTAAGCTACAGCAGTTCTCCCAAGGTTGCAGATATGGGTCAACAGTTATTTCTACAACTATCTGTCTATATCTGTATATATTTGGCCTTTTGGGGGAGGTCCCCAACTTCTCCTCCTTTCCAAGTTACACATACACCTATTACCACATCCCAATGTTCCTCCCTTTTTCCTCCTCTCTCTTTGGTTACTAATGAAGTTGGAGTTTAGGACCCTCTGGTCATCTTCCCCCTATCACTACTCACTCCCCCGAATATGAACCAAAATTCTTTTTTGGGGTGCAGAAGGTGGGGGCTCTGGCCTTTGCAATTGCATCTCTGCTGAATATGGATGTTGGCAGGTCGATCCATATCCCCAGCCAGTTTCTGTCTTTACCTAGTGAGACAGGGCTCTGAAGCAGTGAGGTTTCAAGACACATTGGTGAGGTAATCTTCACAAGGATGTCAGGATGGCATCATGATAGCATTTGCAACTTGGTGACTGAAGGGCAGCAAGATACAAAACCAGACAAAATGATTATGAACAGGAACTAAAAAGTAGGAGTAGAACAGAAGAGAATAGGGATCTTAGGTTAGAGATAAGCTAGGAAGTCCATTCTAGGCATGTTCCTAGGGGTCCACAACTACCATAATTTGTTTGCTTGAGTTTGATAGCTAACATGAAGTTGGATAAAAAATATTGTCTGAGAAGATGGTATCAGAGTTGAGAAAAGGGCTAGAAAGTTGGACTAGGGTAGAGAGTGTTTTTTTTTTCTTGAAAAAAATATATATGGATCAATTAACTGTTTACCCCATCCACCTGCTTCAGGACCCATAAATATATTTATATTTATATTTACATTTATATTTATATCTACATCTATATGTATATTTAGCACAAGAGACCGTGTAACTTCTGAGTCCCTATTGGTCTATCTCGCAGTTCATGGCCAGGGCTGGGAACATTGAAGGCTTCACTCACTTCAGGACAAAACTTCCTCTAGTGGCAAGGCAGAATAACCCAACCTCCCTTCAGAGACTGGGGCAAACCCAACCATTGCTGCTTTATGGTGAGGGCAAGGTGTTGGGAAGGCCTACAAGAGGGCTTATGATGACATTTCTGATGGAAGTGACCATTGATAGTGGGGTCTCTCTCCCTCTCTATCTGTTCCTGTCTGCTCAAATTATCTGTCTTATCAAATATTAAATAAATAAATAAATAATTAAAATACAATAGGTTTAGCTTGTGTTTATCATTTTTTTATTTTTTTAAATATTTATTTATTCCTTTTTGTTGCCCTTGTTATTTTTTATTGTTGTAGCTATTATTGATGTTGTTGCTGGATAGGACAGAGAGAAATGGAGAGAGGAAGGGAAGACAGAGAGGAGAGAAAGATAGACACCTGCACACCTGCTTCACCGCTTGTGAAGTGACGCCCCCTGCAGGTGGGGAGCCGGGGCTGGAACCTGGATCCTTAGGCCGGTCCTTGCGCTTTGCGCCACCTGCGCTTAACCCACTGCGCTACCACTATGTTTATCATTTTTAAGGGCACAGACAAGTATAGAAGAAAGAAACTTGAATAAGAACTTCTCCTAAGCCCATCTTCACAATAACTATTATCAACCATAACTTTTATGGTAGAAATGATAAGAATAAACATTACAATGACATCCTAATCTGTTTGGAAGTCATTGAGAAGTAGTGCCATGGTTTGACCTCCACTTTAGGATAGAAGACTATCTTCTTGAGTTGTACTGGCTAGCTCCCCTTCCACACACAGGCCTGAGTCAGCATTTGCCAGTCAGCTTCCAGCTAAAGTCGAGCTTCAAGCTCATATTATTGTTGTTTTTTTGTTTTTTATAAGTGAAGAGTTTTGTTATTTTTTCCCATGTTGGTTATTTCTGTTGGCTCATTTCCTACAGAAGTAAAAATAGAAACTCATGAGTTCTGTAGTACAAACTTTCTGATGTTAAGTACCTGTGTGTTTAGTTATTTTGGGGCCAAATCAATGTACTTCAGGCCCAAAGTATTGTACAATTTGCTTCTCTGTATACATGTTCCAAAATCAATAAAGATGCTTGCCCAGTTTTCCAAATCAATTGAGCGATAGAAACCAATGCCACCTGAAAAAATTTTTTTCATAGATGTAGTTCTTCAGATTTATGTGATCTTGGTAACATGATCACATAGATTATTTGACTTACATGGCATTAATGTATGAATATTAACATGACTATCTACATGATGTAATTTCAACCAGCCTCAAGCTGAGAGTATCAACTACAGTGAGCAAACAAGCTGATTGATTCCTGTAGCCATTATTCAGTTCTTCATGAATATTAACATGATAAGTTTACATACTGTCTTTGCTGCCTCAACTAAATCAACCCGTAGATATAGGTTTTCTTTGGACCTGTGTTTTTTTTGTTTTGTTTTGTTTTGTTTTGTTGGTGTTAGATTCCCAGCACAGTAGGTATTTATCAGTGGTAAATGAACAACTGTGGTCTTTGGCAGTTACAAATCAAATGGGAAGCAAAAAACAATATGAGGTCAATGTAGTGGGTTCAGGAAGAAAGATATTAAAAGTAGCCGATATATCATTAGAGGAAATTGTTTGAACAATCTTTGTATTACATAAACAGAGTCCTTTAGAGAACTGGATAATGGCCTAGTTTGAATTCTGCTTCTACCATTAGCAAGATACATTGTCATAAGAAAAAAGTTCATTTCTTTTATTCTCAAATTCATGACCAGCAAGATGAGTATAAGTAAGAAATTTATTTAACTTTTACACTTGGCCTTACTATGGTGGACAAATAAACTTAATCTCCTATATTGTACAACTGGAATAGTTGAGCAGAATACTATAATCATGCCTTACTGGGCAGAGATTAAAATAACATTCAAAAATATTTGGAGTTGTACCTTTAGGTTCCTGATTACTAAACAACTTGTTCTGCTTTATATCTTAATGCTTTTCAACTACCAAGTTGCAGATGCTACCATGACACCAACCTGACTTCCCTGGACAGATGACCTCACCAGTGTACCCTGAAAATACACTTCTCCAGAGCCCTGCCTCACTAGGCAAGAATAGAAACAGGCTGGGAGTATGAATCAACCTGTTAATAACTATGTAAAGTGGAGAAGCAATTACAGAAGCCAGACCTTCAACTATCTTCATTCCATAATGATCTTAGATCCATGCTCCCAGATGGATAAAGAATAATAAAGCTTCCAATGAAGGGGATGGGATACAGAACTCTGGTGGTGGGAAGTGTGTGGAATTGTACCCCTTTTATCCTACGGTCTTGTTGGTCATTATTAAATTTTAAAAAATGTGAGTTGAAAGGGCAAAAAGATTCACGGCTTACGGCGGCTGGGGTGGGGGGCAGAGGACAAAAAAAAAAACACAATTGCATCAAAACAAAAGACTGTGGGAAAGTAAGGGGCTAGGAGGGGTGGGGGAGAACCTTAGGGACCTAGTATATAGTGATGGAAAAAGGCTTAAATTGAGGATGAGAATGTTCTGTAGAAAACTTTCACAGGGCAACAGCTATACTATAAACCATTAACCCCCAATAAAAATGGCATGCAAGGGAGAAAAAAAGAAAAGACAAAAAGAATATGAGGGGCCATTATGCAAAATTAAATAAAAATGTTTTTAGATAAGCCTACATGTAGTAGCATCTTTCTCTCTGAGAGTTTCCAAAATTCAAAATCAGCAACCTAATGACTTAGAAGTAAGTAAGTAAAATAAATAAATAAAAGTGGCAGCAGACAGTGATGTCTGGAAGTCTAAGGTATGTTGGGCAGCAATTCTGAGTTCTGGTGGTGTTACTTTATAAGACACAGCTATATATAAGTAACATCAAAGGACATAAATTATGGTGAGGTCTTGTATAATACAGCAAATCCTAACTATGGGATTTTTCAAAGTTAACCCAGTTGCCAAATAATGTGGTTATAGCAATAACTATCTATATTGCCTTCTTAAACCCTAAGACAGCAGGAACCTCCTGCTTCCTCTATAAAGCCCATATTTCCCCCTGTCCTGGAACCTCTAGGGTGGGGCTCACTTTCCTGCATGCTTCTCTCATTTCATGCCAACTGGTACATGCCAACTGGTACTGATCCTAACCTAATCAATGCAATAAGGACCACCTCAGAATGCTTCACTTCAGACTATTGGCAGAGACATCAGGCTTGGAATGTCAACCCTTCAACCTCATTACTCAGCCACCAGGTTCCAGATGCTACCATGATGGCAACTTGACTTCCCTGGACAGACAACCCCACCAATGTGTCCTGGAGCTCTGTTTCCCTAGAGCTCTGCCCCACTAGAGAAAGAGAGAGACAGGCTGGGGGTATGGATCGACCTGTCAACATCCATGTTCAGCAGGAAAGCAGTTACAGAAACCAGACCTTCCACCTTCTGCACCCCATAATGACCCAGTTGATCCATACTCCCAGCCTGTTTCTATCTTTCCCTAGTGGGGCAGGGCTCTGGACACACTGGTGAAGCATTCTGCACAGGGAAGTCAGGATGGAATCATGATAGTACCTGCAACTTGACGGCCAAGAGATGGTAAGATATAGACAGGGACAAAATGGTGAATGAACAGGAGCCAAAAAGTAAGATTAAAGTAGATGAGAATAGGAATTTTAGGGTGGTAAGAAGCCAGGAAGTCTATTCTAGATATGTTCGTAGGGGCCTATGACTTGTAGTTTTTGCTTCAGTTCAGTAGTTAACATGGAATTGGACAAAAATATTGTCTGGGAACATGGTGTCAGACTTGAGAAAAGGCCTAGAAAGTTGGATTAAGGCAGAGAGTAGCTCCCATTCTTGAAAAAAAAAAATCTATGGATAAAGTTCATTGTTTACCCCTTCCACCTGACCCAGGCCCCATGTATATATTTATATTTAGCACAAGAGCCTGTGTAACCTCTGAGTCCCTGTCAGTCTGAGCTTGCAGTTCATGGTTAGAGCTGGGAACACTGAAGCCTGCGCTCATTTCAGGACCAGTCTTCCTCAGATGGGAGGTTGGTGACATTTATCTTTAACTTGTCCTCTGCCTAAAACTCAAAATTTCTTTTGTTTTATTTTTATTCATAAAATGGAAACACTGACAAGACCATAGGATAAGAAGGGTACAATTCCACACAATTCCCATCACCAGAACTCTATATCCCATCCCGCCCCCTGTCCTATTCTTTATCTTTATTCCTATTCTTTATTACAGAAGCTAGAATTCCCATCTTCTACACCCCAAAAATAATTTTGGTCCATACTCCCAGTGGGGGGAGAAATAATATGAGGAAGATGACCAGGGATTCTGAATTCCAACTCCACTAGGACAGACACAGAAGAGGAAAAATGGAGGGATATTTGGATGTAGTAATAGGTGTATGTGTGACTTCAAAAAGAACAGAATATGGGACCATAGGAAAAAATGGTCAAATATAGACAGATAGTTGTAGAAATTATAGTAAACCCGTATCTGCAACCTTGGGGGAACTGCTATAGTTTACAATGGAGGACTGGGGATACAGAACACTGGTGGTGGGAACAGTGTGGAGTTGTAGCCCTGTTATCTTATACTTTTGTAAATCAATCTTAAATCACTAATAAAAAATTTGAAAAGATAAACATTACCTACAGATATTAATATAAAAAGTTAAAAAGATATTATATAGTCAAATCCCTATACATAAATACAATAATGGGGGTCGGGCAGTAGCGCAGCAGGTTAAGCGCACGTGGTGCAAAGCGCAAGGACTGGCATAAGGATCCCAGTTCGAGACCCCAGCTCCCCACCTGCAGGGGAGTTGTTTCACAGGCTGTGAAGCAGGTCTGCAGGTGTATATCTTTCTCTCCCCCACTCTGTCTTCCCCTCCTCTCTCCATTTCTCTCTGTCCTATCCAACAACAAACGGCATCAACAACAGCAATAATAACCACAAGACTACAACAAGGGCAACAAAAGGGGGGGAAATGGCCTCCAGGAGCAGTGGATCCATGGTGCAGGCACTGAGCCCCAGCAATAACCCTGGAGGCAAATAAATAAGTAAATAGATAAATAAATAAATAAATTCAATAATGAGGGTCATTTGGCAATAGACATAAGCTATAGCAATAAAGATCTTAAAGAAGGAAGAAAGAAAGAAAGCATACCTACATAACTCAAGATGTAAAGTCAAGGAGTTTTTTCCCTCAGGTGTGTGTGTGTGTGTGTGTGTGTGTGTGTGTGTGTGTGTGTGTGTGTGTGTTCAAGAACTCTTATTGCTATAGCTTATGTCTATTACCAAATGGTCCTCATTTCTCTGAAAGACAACTAACTACTGAATGGCTTTGTTCATATGTTCAATATAAAGAATTTTTTTTAAAAAGACAGAAAGGAAGAAAGAAAAGAAAAGAAGGAAGGAAGGAAGGAAGGAAGGAAGGAAGGAAGGAAGGAAAGAAGGAAGGAAAGAAGGAAGGGAGATAAAGTAAAGAAAGGAAGTCAAACTCTCTTTAAGACTTTGTGAAAACTATAGTGGTTGGGGGAATGGGAACAGAACTATAGTGGTGGGTGCAATGTATAGCTATGCCACTATAATATTATGATCTTGTAAACCAGTGTTATATCACTAATCTTGTACCAAATGACCTGCATTTCTGTGAAAGACGACTATGGGATGATTTCACTCATATGTACAATATAAAAAATTGAAATGCAAAAACTTTAAAAAAACTTAGCTAAACTATCTCTAAGACTTTATGAAACTATAGTGGCTATACTGGGGGTAGACAGAGAAGAGTGGAGGACACAGAGCTGTTGGTGGGTACAGTGTGGAACTATATCCTAGTAATCTTGTTATCTTGTAAACTATTATTAAATCACTAAAGAAAGTAATTTTTTTAAAGAAAGAAACATATATACTGTAAATGAAAGTGTTTTTTCTTTTTTCTTTTTTTCAAATAAGCTTCCTGCAACACAGTTTTCCTTTGCTTTGTTGCTAAAAATGCTGCTGGTGTCACACAAGCTCCAAAAATATAGATAGATAGAAGAAAGTTCATCTTCTAAGATGATTATTTTGGCATTGTATAAAACCAAGTTGTGACCTTTGCCCTACTAGGACTTAAATTAATTCACTGATTCAGCCATTACTGAGTACCTAATGGGTACCAGAAACAGTATAAACAAAAATATAAATAAGATCCAGCTTTCCAGCCCTATTTTCAACTCTGATACCATCTTCCCAGACAATATTTTTAGTCCACCTGCAGTTAGCTATCAGGCTCAGGCAAAAATTACTAAAGTCATACACCCCATGGAACATACCTAAAACAGACTTCCTAGCTTTTTCCCACATGAAGTTCTCTAATTTCATCTGTTCTATTCCTACCTTTGGTTGGAGTAGGGCACCAAAGTAAAAATCTGTGGGTGGAGGGTGAGAGTAGATGTTCAGCTTCACTGGGGGAGGGAGGAACACAGACCTTTGGTGGTGGGAATGGTGTTAATATATACTCTTTTTAACTTATAGTCTCAGAAATCACTATTTAACTAATATGAGAAGGGAAAAATGGATTGAATGTCTCAAACTTTTTTGATGCATAGAACATAGCTCTGAATGTTCCTTCAGTCTAAGCACTTAAAACTTCAAATTGGTAATCAGATTGAATTTTAACAGTGGGCTCAAATTGTTAATATATTTCTAATAATGACATGTTCTTTGAAATATTAAATCTTCTAAAAGCTTAGAACAGGGAGAACAGAAACAACTGGTGGTATTACTTTGTAAGATATGGCTATATATAAATAGTATAAAAGAACATAAATTATGGTCAGGTCTTGTATGATATAGCAAATGCTAACAAAGGTTGCTGTTTACTAAACAATTTGTCCTAGTTTATATCTTACCACCTTTCAGGCACCAAGTTGCAGATGCTACTATGATTTCATCCTGGCTTCCCTGGTTAGATGACCTTACCAATGTGTCCTGAAATCCCACCTCTCTAGAGCCATACCCCACTAGGAAAGATAGGAACAAGCTGGGGGTATGGATCAATCTGCCAACATCCATGTCCAGTGGAAAAGCAATTATAGAAGCCAGTCTGCCTTCTACACCCCATAGATAAATTTGGTTCATATTCCCAAAGGAAAAAAGACTAGAGTAGTTTCCAGTGGAGGAGATGAGATATCGGTCTCTTCTTTGCCTTAAGCTTCTAAGTTTCTTGACATTCTTTAACTCAGAGCTACTTTCACATCCCCTTGTGTGTCTATCTTTATGTGGTGCTTCTTGTTCTCATTCTACTTTTCCTTTTTTTTTTCTTTTTGCCAGAGCACTGCTCAGCTCTGGTTTATGGTTTTGCAGAATGAGCCTAGGCCCTCAGAAATGAAAGTCTTCTATATCCCTATTACAGTATCTCCTTGGCTCATTTCCACTTTGTTAAGACACCAGTCATAATCACAATGACCTCATTTTAGCTTAGTATAGTCTCTAAAAATCCTATGTCCAAATAACATCACACTCACAAATATTAATTATTCAAGTTTCAGCTTATCTTTGTGTGTGACACAATTCATGCACATTTCAGTGAATAAATGTGCTCATCTCTTCTGAGGACTTGGTATGTTTTAGATTTGCTTTCTTTCTATGACACAGTAGAGAATATCCATGATTTGAAAGGCATCTTGTCTGCCTCTGTGGAGAAAATTTAAATTCAATACCTGTTCAGATATTTGGAAATAAAGAGACCATTCAAGAGAATTTTCAAAGGCCAACAAAATAGCTCACTTGGATAGTATGCCTGCTTTGTCAAGTGTACAACCCAATTTCAAACACTGGCCCAAGGTACTGATAGAAACTTGGATGTTATCTTCCCTCTCCTCTCCTATTATTATTATTTCTTCTCCTCCTCCTCCTCTTCTTCTTCCTCCTCTTTTTCTCTCCCTTTCTCTCTCCCTTTTCCTCTCCCTTCCCCTCTCCCCTTCCCTTTCTTTCTCCTTCACTTTCTGAAAAAGTCTACCTGGAAGGCTGAAGCCTCAGTGAGACAAAAAAATAATAATAATAAATAATGCCAGGGGAGTTGGGCAGTAGCACAGCGGGTTAAGCGCAGGTGGCGCAAAGCGCAAGGACTAGCTTAAGGATCCCGGTTCGAGCCCCCAGCTCCCCACCTGCAAGGGAGTCACTTCACAGGCAGTGAAACAGGTCTGCAGGTGTCTGTCTTTCTCTCCCCCTCTCTGTCTTCCCCTCCTTTCTCCATTTCTCTCTGTCCTATTCAACAATGACAACATCAACAGCAGCAACAATAATAACTACAACAATAATAAGACAACAAGGGCAACAAAAGGGAAAATAAATTAAAAAATTAATAAAATCTTTTTTAAAATTAAATAAATAAATAATGCCAGGTAGAAGGTTATGACTGAGAACACTAAGAATTGCTATCTTATAAGTACTACTAGTTATGCATCACACTGGGGAAAGGGGAGTGTTGGAAGGAGAAGAAAGTAGCAAGGAGCCTCTGTAGAGTCAAATTAGATGCTTCCCTGTTCCTACCACCAGCCACCTCATTCATCATTACCTCATTACCTGCTAGCCACACTGGAATCCTACAGAAAAACTCCCTTTGGGAAAACAAAACAAAACAGCTCTCCAGCTTGAAAATGAATGGCTTGTATTGCTGGGAAATTTTTATGCAGCTAAATTTCATTCCTGTTGGTAGTGTTTTTCTTCCCTCTGTCTTCTTAATAAAATTAAGCTGGACAATTTATCTTCCAGTTTAAATTGTATTTTTCCATTTCATTGTTTTTATGCTCCCATACTAATAAAATGTTATTGTTCTAGATCCTTACTAGTGGTAAAATAAATAAAATAATAGTAGAGGATTAGAATATTTTGCCTTGATTTTCCTAAGGAAAAAAATCAAAACTGTCTTTCTTTTAAAAATCACTGGTTTCCTTCTAAAAAAATCAAATTCTGGTGTTGATTGCAGTGTTATTAATATTACTGTATAAAATTTTTTGGGATTCATTTTTTCTTATGATAAATGTTTTCTCAATAAGATTTGTTTTTTAGCATAATTTTCTGTTTTTCAGGTTTAAAAAATAACTATCAAAAACAGTTACATGCTCTTCATGGTATGCCTTCTCTTTATCTCACACTTTTATCTTTTCCCTACTAATTTTTATACCCTCCCGACATTATTTATGTAAGTTTTAATGTGAAGGGAATGATTCCAAGGCCTCTCTATGCATGAACAATATCAGTGCTGAGCAGTCTCCTTGGGACAATTTTTCATTCTTTACTTTGGGGAAGTATAGAGAGGAGCAAGGAGAGGGAGATGTAGAGAGAAAGAAGAGAGATCTTATAATACTGTTCCACCATCCAGGATGCTCTCCTAGTACCATCCACAGTACTTTTATATAGTATCAGGGCTCAAATTCAGGACCTCAAACATAGTATCAGGGCTCAAATACAGGACCTTTGTGCTCTACAAAGCAAGCTGTTTTCCAGCACCTATGCATTATTTTTTTGCATTATTATTATTACCACCAGGTTCATCACTGGGGCTAGGTACCTGCACAACCAATCTACCACTCCCAGTAGCAATGCTTTCCTTTTTTTCTTTCTATTTGTTTGAAAAGACAGAGAAAAATTGAGAGGATAGAGAGATAAATAGAAATGGAGAGACACCTGGAGACTTGCTTCACCATTTGTGAAGCTCTCCCCCTGCAGGTGGGGAGCAGAGGCTCAAACCTGGGTCCTTTTGCATGGTAAAGCTTGCGCTCAGCCTGGTGCACCACCTCTCTGCCCATATCTTTCAGGCTTTATTGTGTTTCTTCTCTCTTCTGTAATGTGTATGCTTTTTGAGTTTTAACTTTTTTATTCTAACTCTTTGTTATTCTTTTTTATTCAATTTATTGGGGTAGATAATGCTCTACAAGGCTGTCATTGTCTCATATGTACAATTTCATATTTACTCATGACAGGTGTCCGCATACCACTCCCACCACCATAGGATCCTGAGTCCTTTGTTACTTTTTTCTTTGTCATAGTCTAATGTGTTTTGATATCTTATAATTAAGTAATCCTGTTCTAGCATTTTTCCTTATTCCTTTTGCCATTTTAAGCAGAAATAAAAATATAATGTGACTTATTACATGAACATGATCTTCACTGAAATTTTTCCAAATAATTTTTAATTTTTTATTAGTGATTCCACATTGATCTATAAAATTACATGTCAACAGGGTTATAATTCCACACTGTTGCAGCCACCAGAGTTCTGAATCTCAGGTCCATCCATTGTAAACCACCGTGGTTCTCCCAAGGTTGCAGACATGGGTTAACTGTCATCTCTACAACTATCCGTCTATATTTGTACATAACTGCCAACTTTTTCTTCCAGGTAAAATCCTCTCTTCCCTGTCGGGCTGTGCCATGGAGAAGAGAGAGAGGAGATCCGGAGTGAAAAGGGAACACAAATTTTTATTCACACAGGCACCTGAGTTGGGTGAGAGTGCAGTGGTTTGGGCCACGAGGAGGTAGCAAAAATGGCTGCCTCCCAGACCACTCTCCCTTGCATCTAATCACCAATGTGAAAAGTGGGCAAGAGAGAGAGGGGTGGAAGAAGAAGGGCTTTACAGGACCTGACCAAATTGTAAGTAGGGCACCAAAGTAAAAACCCTGTAGTGAGGGGTAGACATGCAGCTTCCTGGGACAGTGCTGGGTGGGAGTGGGTGGGAGGGATGGGTCACAGTCTTTTGGTAGTGGGAATGGTGTTTATGTACACTCCTAGCAAAATGTAGACATATAAATCACTAGTTAATTAATATGAGAGGGGAAAAATCAATTGTATGTCTCAAAGTTTTTCAAAACACAAACGGAATCTCTTTAATATATAGGCTGTGTATTTGATATGTGGACTCTCTCAAAAGCCTAGACCAAGTAGATCAGAAACATCCAATAGCACAGCTATATACAAGATACTGGGTACTGTACAGCAAACCCTCACAAAAGGACTTTTCAAAGTTAACCCAATTACCAAATAATGTGATGATAACATTAACTATCGATTGTCTTTTTGAACCCTAAGACAGCAGGAACCTCACATCTCCACTATAGAGCCCCTACTTCCCCCAGTCCTGGAACCCTTGGATAGGGCCCGCTTTCCCGTATGCCTCTCCCAATCCATACCAAATAATATTGCATCCGCTGATCACAACCTAACCAACACAATGATTGCCACCTCAACATGCTTCACTTCAGACTGTGTCCAGAGACTTCACGTGTGGAATGACAACCCTTCAGCTTCATTACTCGGGTGAGACCTTTCCTTTCATAGTATACTCTAATTTCATCTCAGGTGGTTCACTTTCTAACAAAGTCCCAAAATCTAGATATACACCAGTTTCTGTGCGAGAGAGCATATCTTCACATGTATCTATAAACTACTGCAAAATATATAACTGAAAGCAGAAGTACACTGGAGTTTGCAGTGAGTACCTCCCTAACACTTCCTCTCCACTATTCCAAGCTTTGGGTCCATGATTGCTCAACAATTTGTTTGGCTTCGTATGTTAACTCTCTTTTCAGTCACCAGATTCCAGATGCCATCAGGATGCCGGCCAGGCTTCCCTGGATTGAAGTGTCCTGGAGCTCAGCTTCCCCAGAGACCCACCCTACTAGGGAAAGAGAGAGGCAGACTGGGAGTATGGACCGACCAGTCAACGCCCATGTTCAGCGGGGAAGCAATTACAGAAGCCAGACCTTCTACCTTCTGCAACCCACAATGACCCTGGGTCCATGCTCCCAGAGGGATCGAGAATGGGAAAGCTATCAGGGGAGGGGGTGGGATATGGAGATTGGGTGGTGGGAATTGTGTGGAGTTGTACCCCTCCTACCCTATGGTTTTGTTAATTAATCCTTTCTTAAATAAAAAATTTTTAAAAAATTTTAAAAATTAAAAATAAATAAAAAATAAATAGAAGAAGGGCTTTATAGGGCAAAAACCGGGAGTGAAGAGCCAGGACAGGATTGGTTGGGAAGGGCACTTTGAGAATATTGTATTAACTCTCACAGGAACTGGCACTAGCCTGAGGGGACATCTGCACAGCACTTCCCCTCCAAACTACATATAAGCCTACATCCAAATATCTACCCCCTTTTCATCCTCACTCTCTGGGACCTGATGGAGCTAGAGTTCAGAGCCCTCTTAAGATAAGAACTTTTATCTTTAACTTTGAAACTACCATCTTGGACAGTATTGGCAATACATTGATTTCTTCACTTCCAAAACTTTGCATAGCATATGCAAATAGCTATTTTATATAAATGAAAACATACTTAATCTGATAATTATGGGTAGGTATAACAGAGTTATAAGAAATTTAACAGGGAAATTTACAAATGGGAGGAGCAATCAGGGTCTTTGGTTCTCAGGCTTCTGGTGGCAGTTGACAGCCACCCTCCAAAACTTCAGGATGGAAGACTCTACACACCTGAGTTCTATGCTTTTTACACCTGGCCCACAGTGTGTCATGGGCTGAAACCACAGCACCCCAGAGCTGTCATGGAGAAATTAAGGAAGGCACTGGGTATCACATCTAATCTTCTTGGGCCTCATACATAGAAAATTCACATGTAATTTTTCACTCTCCCAAAGCTTAATTACTAATTGTCTTCTGTTGAATGGAGTCTTACTGATAATATAATCAGCTAGAGGGTTGGGTGGTGGTGCACCTGCTTGAGCGCACATGTTACAATGTGCAAGAACCCTGGTTCAAGTCCCTGGTTCCCACCTACAGGAGGAAAGATTTGCAAGTGTTGACACAGTGCTGCAGGTATCTCTCTGTCTCTCTCCCTCTCTGTTCCCCCCTTCTCTCTTGATCTCTGGCTGTCTCTATCCAGTAAATAAAAATAATTTTAAAAATTTTTAAAAGAATTAAATAGGGAGTCGGGCAGCGGGTTAAGCGTAAGTGGCTCAAATAGCAAGGACTGGCATAAGGATCCCCGTTCGAGCTCCTGGCTCCCCGCATGCAGGGGAGTCACTTCACAAGGGGTGAAGCAGGTCTGCGGGTGTCTATCTTTCTCTCCCCCTCTCTGTCTTCCCCTCTTCTCTCCATTTCTCTCTGTCCTATCCAACAACAACGGCATCAACAACAGCAACAATAAAACAATGGTAACAAAAGGAAATAAAAAGTATATAAAAATAAATATGTATATAATCATCTGATAAGTGATGTTTCCTTTTAGTATATGTATATATATATATTACTTTTTTTGTTTTAGTGGTGATTTAATATTGATTTACAAGATTGTAAGGTAATAGGAATATAATTCCATACAGTTCCCACCACCAGAGTTCTGCATCCCATCCCTTCCATTGGAAACTTCCCTATTGTTTATATTTCTGGGAGTATGGACCAAAATTATTTTGGGTGGTACAGAAGATGGGAGTTCTGACTTCTGTTATTGTTTTTTCACTGGACATGGGCATTGGCAAATTGATCCCATACCCCCAGTCTGTTTCTGTCTTCCCTTAGTGAGGCAGGGCTCTGGAGAGATGAGGTTCCAGAAGCACTGGTAGGTCATCTGCCCAGGGCAGTCAGGATGGAATTATAGAAGCATCTAGAATTGATGGCCAAAATGCAGTACACTGAAAAGCAGGACAAAATGTTTAATAAACAAGAACCATAAAGACAGATCTATGAAAAAAAGACAAATCTGTGATATCATATATCATACAGTAATGTCACATTTCCAAGTAAAATATGATATGTACATTATGTAATTAACCTTCATTAGTTATGACATAGTGAAGTCATTTCATGTGGTCAAACTACACATTATGCTTATTATATATGATTTCCTCAGGCTTCCAATTTTATATCTGCAGATCAAACATCTGTAGAAACAAAATAACGCATCAGACCTTTTCATGGTCCCCAAATTCCAAGATACAGAAAATTTAAAATGTATTTATTCATTCTCACTCATGTTTAATTCTATTAGATAGAGACAGAGACAAGTTGAGAGAGGATGAGAAGACAGGGAGATAAAAGGAGAGATACCTACAGCACTGCTTCACTGCCCATAAAGCTTTCCCCCTATGGCTGGGGCCAGGGATTGAAGCAGGTTCCTTTCACACTGTAACATGTTTGCTCTACCAGGTGCACCACCACCTGGGCCCATATAATATTAGTTTAAAACTATAATTTTTCATTATTTTTAATACAAACTCTGAAAATAAGATACTGAAGTATTTTCCAAGTCATTAAATTACTATGTAAATATAACAATGCAAACCCAAATTTTTGCAATAGCTATTCAGAAATTGATGATTGTTATAATAGTTATTGATAAGGTATAATATTTTGTGGATATCTACCATGACAGATTGCAAAAATTGACCATGAATTCCTCCATCCATGCCTGTCTGCAAGATGATCTTGTTTATAAAGTGGTAGAGATATCTTACCATCTCCAAAATTCAGACTGACCTTGTGACTTGCTGTAGCCAGTAGTAAGCCATGAAAGTGATATTCAGTTTTCAAGGCTAAAATTTAAGAAACTATGCAACTTCCACTTCCACTTTCTTGGACTGTTGCCCTTGGACTGCTATGTCAGGAAGTTGTTCTACCTTACTGGCCAGGAAGTGTCCATGCAGAGCAAGCCCAAGGAGACTCATTTTATAGTCAGCATAAGTGTCAGTCACATTAATGAAGCTACCATGAGTCTTCTAACCTTCACTAGGATTCAGCCCACAAGTGAGCCCAGGGATGCCAGCTAATTAACCACCCAACTAAGCTACAGAATCATGAGAAATAATACATTGTTGCATTGTGCCACTACCTTCTGGGATAATTTGCTACATAGCAATAGATAGTTGATGTGTCTACATTAATGATATAAATGACATGTACAAATGATAACCCTAAACTGTCTTTGAGTCAACTTCAAATGTAAGGACTATACAAATATGACATCATATGGACATGAAAACAGATAAGATATCAAAGGCAGAAATTATTAACTCAGGGACAGGCAAAACAGAATGGCACCACTGGGGCACTTATCAGAATTTCCTGGTTTGCAAGGTTTAAGTAGCACAGGTTCTGAGACCAAAATGTCTAGATTACACTATGAATCTGCCATTCTTGACTAGGTGCCCTTAAACAAATGATGTTCTTTCTCTGTTTCTCAATTTTTTACCTTCCCTAAAATCTGGGAGAAATGAATCAGAAATTATTCACAAAACATTTTACAACATATTCCATACCTAAAAAGAATATGGTAAGTATGAGCCTTTATTATTGGAGGTTGAGGACTCTGTGACCTTCATAAGAGCAAATTTAGTAGTATGATAGGGCTGGGAAGATAGTACAATGATTTTGCAAAGAACTTTCATGCCTGAGGCTCTAAGGTGCAAGATTCAATACCTAGTATAGTCATAAGCCAGAGCTGAGCAGTGCTCTGGTATCTTTCTCTTTCACTAAAATAAAATGAGTTAATTAAATAATAATAATAATAACATGGCAATAATAATTTGTGCAGTCTGTTTACCTGCACACTGACTAAAAAAGCATGGCCTTCACACTGGGCTGTATCAAAGGTATATTTCTGTCTCTGCTAGGAAGTCTTGGGACAAAGAACTCAACCTTCCCACCACTCCCATAGTGATCTGAAAAAAACTAGCTCTTTCAAGATTAGAAATTTATCTTTCAGCACTGTATCTTTTAATACACTTATTTTGAAACAATTAAATTTACATGTATGAGGATGTGAAAATTTTATTACTATATAAGAAATCATGAGTTTAAATGTTCCACACTGATAAAAACAGAAGTTAACTAGACCGCTTATTATTTTCTTTTTTTTTTAAATATTAAAATTTTTTTATTAAAAAAAAGACTTCATGGGATATTTCTTTACCAATATATACTTTTTTTACTTCTTTATTATTATATATATTTGTTTATTTATGTCTCCAGGGTTAGCACTGGGGCTTGGTGCCTGAACTACAAATCCACTGCTCCTGGAGACCATCTTTTTCCCTTTTGTCGTTCATCGTTGTTGTTATTGTTGTCGTCATTGTTGGATAGGACAGAGAGAAATGGAGAGAGGAGGGGAAGACAGAGAGGGGGAGAGAAAGACAGACACCTGCAGACCTGCTTCACCGCCGCTTATTATTTTCATGTGTATTAAACTCTCAAAAGAAATCTCTTAATGGACCAATATCAATATTTGAGCCACTGAGGCGCTATCCAGGATGAAAATGGAGTTTGCAAGGGGAAAAATAATGCTAATGTATTCTCATTTAAATAAATGAAATTAAACTCTTAAAGCCAAATTTTCCTCTGATGTTAAGCCTAATGTAAACTGAATAATTCTCCAAAGCTACATTATAATAACTATTAAAAATAAAGCATTAGCTACATTATTGTCTGAACTTGTAGGTCTTTTATTGATTCTGAGCATGACTCAGCTACAAGCTTTGTTTCACATCCTTGACAGAATCCATGCCATATGAGCACAAGGACACAAACATTGCTTTCCCTACAATGTCTTCCTCTCTAAAGCCACTTTCCACCACAATGTTAATATTATCAGGAAGCCTAAGTTATTTTTAACTATGGTGTTATCCAATTTAAAAGAGAATGACAATGTGCTGAGTGTAGCAACCTAAAAGTAAGTACTGTAAGAAGAGAATCTGGCCATAAACTGTGGTGTGTGCTTAAACATAGAAAATAAAGTTGTAAGTGCTACTTTGAAGCGTCTTTCAAAAAGCACTCCTCTGGGGGCAACCTTAATCATTACCCCCTGGTTCAAATGACATAATAGGAGGAGTCTGCTCAGTTTTTAATATGTTAGGCACTTCCGATTATTTTTAAAGTCTAAATGAGAACTCAAAACACATTGTAGCCAGCACATTTTCTTTTAATTTTTAAATGTATGCATATTATGACAATAAAATCCGTGTGCTTATAAAAATTCATTTACACTCTGTACTTCACAATATGTGACAAGAATCATTTTATGTCTTTTAACATATGTCTCTCTTTACCTTTGAAAGCATTCACTTTGTGAGAATAAACCCCAAATAAATTTAAGTCAAAATCCAACTGCCATATTTATTTAATATATACCTTTCACAAACAATAAACAAAGAAGTAAAAAAATTTCAAGTTAACCCATGGATACTCTCTAGAGCAAAGCAGCAGTGTTAAGATCTAGTTGATACATGTTAACATTGTTAAAATACTAAATTCTACAGCTACCTTTTAAATGTTATTTTGGCACACAAATTTGGTGTGTGTTTTCTGAGGCTTTAAGCATTTGGGGATTTCCTTGAGTTTCCAGAAAGACATGTAGATCTCATTTATACTTGGAATTCTGGAATGGACAGCTGAGGAGAAAAGACATCTCCTCTGACAGCTCAAAATGTCTAACAGGCCTTTCCAAGGGGGAAGTCTTTCAGTATAACATTTCCCAAAAACATTGAGCTAATAACTTTTGTGCTGTCTCTTTGTCCCTAGTGACAGTCAGTCAGAAGTATGAAGTCAGGATTTGTTGTAACAGAAGTCATTAACTCAGTAAAGAGCATGAAAAGGCAAGTCAAATTCCAAAATGGTTGCCCATAATCAAGGTGCTAAGATCAACAGCTGAATATAATAGGCTTTTTAGCCCCCTAGAGGTGGACAAGATTAGGATAAATTCACCAGTTTCCAATCTGTTGACAAAGCAGGAAGCATGTTGCATAACATTGATCTTTGCAAACTTGCCATTCAAGATCAACTTCAATGGCTGCTGTGTTGGTCATTGATCTTAACAGGTCTAACCTTTAAATCACCAAGTAATCCTAAAGTCTTAGTGAAGTCCTCAGTACTGTTAAACTTGATTAGTAATTAACAAATTAATATGAAAGTCTATAGGTACTATACTATCTCCCCAGCCCATGTCCTTAAATTATTAATTCCAAAAGGATCAGTAAAAAATTGATGCATTGCTTAAAGTAGAAGAACTCAAACTAATAAAAACAAATACCAAAGTTACAAAAACATAGATAATATTCGTTTCTAAAAATGTCAGTGGCAGCTCCATCAGATACTGCAGAAAGTCTCAGTTCTTCTTCTTCTAGCGTTTGCCCTTCTTCTGTAGCCAGTCAACAGCATCAGGTTGAGCCTGATGTAAAGTTTCGAGACCTCCTTTGAATCTGGAGAGGTGGCAGTCGTTGACTATGTGGGTCATAGTCTGTCTGGAGCCGCAGGGGCAGTTCGGGTCATCTCTGGCTCCCCAGCGATGGAACATAGCGGCGCACCGGCCATGGCCTGTTCGATAGCGATTGAGGAGGGCCCAATCATAACGTGCTCGGTCAAAACCGGGTTGACGCTTGCAGGGGTCTGTGATGAGGTGTTTGTTCTTTACCTCAGCTGCCTGCCAGCTCTGTTTCCAAGAGACTGGAACAGAGAAGTTCAGTGTAGGCATAGGGGACCAGATTGGGTGACGAGACGTCAAGCGTTGAACAGGGTGGGCGAAGATATCCCAGTAATTGAACAGAATAACATTTACAGTATTAATGCCATCTGTATCTTTCAAAAGTCTGATACACATCAAATACAGTATAGAGGACTGTGCCATGATTGAATTAACCATAAAATGTAATGTGGAATATAGAAAGAAGCCAAAAAGAGAAGAAGTGAAGAAGGATGAGAAGGAGGAAAAAACAAAAAGAGAAGAGATAAAGAAGAGAAAAGAAAAGAAAAGATAAGATAAGAAAAGAAAAGAAAAACGAAAAGAAAACCATCACCTAGGGATGTGGCCTTAGGAGAATCTAATAAGACTTAGCTATGTGAATCCAAGATTCAGTCCTCAGAATTGTATATAACTGAGTAGTGCTCTAGTCTGCCTGTCTGTCTACCTCTCTCATAAAATGACTTAACAGTTTTTTTTTTAAAAAAAAAAGGTAAAGAACAACAGTAAGACTAATAAGAACTGACTGTCATGTATAGCGGATCTCTGTCCTTTACATAACTAATTAAATTCTCACAACTACACAAGAAGAGAGATATTCATCCCATTCTAAGACAGAGGAACTTTGTCTAAAGTTGTCTAGAATGACATAGTTGGTAAGTGGAAAATTTGAGATTTGAACCCATTATTGATACCACAAATCAAGCTACTTCCCACAAGAGGTATTCCACAGCTGGTAGCCTGAGCTTAAAATACATAGAAGTCCAGGTCAAAGATAGTAAGAGAGGCTACCTCTCTGAAAAAAGCAAAACACTCTGTCCTTACCCCACCTGTAAGTGATCTTTCTGGATACTACCCTAAAATAAATGAAAAAGTGGGGGGAAAAAAGAAAAAGTGAAAAAAGTATAATTTTTCTTAATGTTTGTAGCCTCTCTATTATGTAATGGTCATTATATGTAAATAGTTAATTGTGACTCTAAATTGTTTTTTACAAGACCATTGCTCAACTCTGGCTATAGATGGTAACAGTCATGAAAGTCTGTATGTACTAGACTGTCTCCCCTGCCCATGTCCTTAAATTATTAATTCCAAAAGGATCAGTAAAAATTGATGTATTGCTTAAAGTGGAAAAACCCAAACTAATAAAAACAAATACCAAAGTTACAAAAACATAGATAATATTCATTTCTAAAAATGTCAGTTTCAATTAAGTTGTTTTTCAATTTATTTTTACTTGTACCATATTCAAAGAATTTAACATATGTAAAAATTAGAGTCAATTTTAAATGTGAAACTTATTTTTAGGATTATTTTGACTTCTCAGATAATTTATTCGGTAATTCTCACGTGGATAAGCCTAAAAGATCTTTTGTTTACCTAAAGCAGCCCAATCCATCCAATTGTTTCAGAATCAGGATGTCTAGCTATTAACTGCATAGTGATAACAACAAGCACATCCCTCTCATAAACAGATTTTTTTTTTTTACAACTGGACAGGTTACCACTTTAAGAGAATGGTGTCCCTTTGGTGTGTTTAGTGTTATCTTTTTTTTTTTTTAATCTTTATCTTCATGGAACAATGTGTGCTCCCCCTGGTGGCCAGAATGATACTTTCAGCTTCTGCAATTAAGCCATTCATATAACAATTTGTTTGCCAAGCGAATAGTTTGTTTTTATATTTCACAAGTTTTAGGTTCCAACTCAGCTCTTTTATAAAAATCAGTTTCCTTCAGTTCATTCAAATATCTTGCTCATTTTCTTCCAAGAGATTTGTTATTAAATTAAAACCATCTCGTTAAAGAATTCTGGTTTTGTTGTTTGTTGTTTGGGGGCAAAATTAAATCTTCTAAAGCTAAAACCACATCCACCAGCAACTGGGAGCATTCCCAAAAGTAAAAATTATGTGGCCTACACAAGATACTGGAAATAATCCATCAAGTCTATACATCTCACCAGAGAAAAAGGAAATAAAATTTTACAAGATGGAAATGTAATTTAATCACCAAATGAACACTTGATCAGTTCATTTCATCCTTACAAAGAGAAAAGAGAGAGAGAAGGAAGGCAACCCAGGTAGTAAAATTGTAGTGCAGTTGAAATTCCATCACCCATAAAAACTGTAATTGAGATTCCACTTTTGGATTTGGTCAGTCAGAAGCAGATGTGTGTTCCAAGAAGGATCACAGACTACTTCTCTGGAGAAGAGTTCTTCAAGTGAAAATAGAGGTTTCAACTCCAAAGAGACTAGACTAAATTGAGTATAATTGTCCCAAGTGTCTAGAATTCCCAACTTGGATTGGGAATAAATGTGTGGTTCTTATTTTATAGCCTTGAAGAAAAATAATAATAATACAGTTTGACTCCTCCATGCTCTGTCATTTAAAAAAAGGATTCAGAATTTTATAAAGTGAGATCCAATTATTTAATCAGAAATATCTCTGTCACAGGACACTGCTCAAATAAGTGAGGCTACAGTTCAGACAGCAAACACAGGGCAAAGATCAAATATGACTTTGTGTATAATTCCTGCCTACTAAAAGAAGAGAATCAAATGTTTCTCATTATACAGCCAGTTTAGATGCACGATCCTTTCAACTCAGTTCCTCCGGCACATTTTGGCAAGTTTCTAACTTCATACTATCTAGTATAACATGAAACAGGTAGAGTTTCTTTTGAAAAGAAGCCCAGACCAATGTAATTCTAGCAAAACTGACAGATGTCAGGAAACATACAGTGTGCTTTATCCTGGATTATATCCAGTTAAGTAAATCCCATCCTCTTTTAACAGGAGTCAAGAAACAAGAAGGCACAGTAGCCAGAGAGTGGGGTTTATCATCAGAAAGTTAGTTCCATATAGATTTTAAGTGAATTTTAATTTGAGATAAATAAAAATAATATCTGTACCAGTACTAGACATTTACATCAGATACCTAGACAATATTTCTTTAAACAAGACTCCACCCACACCTTTGTCTCCACCTGTCTTCTTGCCCTAGAGAGACTGAATCTTTTCCAGTGAAAGAAAAACTAGTTATAAATGCCCTTCAGTGACCTACCTGTAAGACAAGCCAGGAAATCTTGAGAAGCGACAAAGATCTGTATCCTTTGCCTTCAGTTTGTTTTCCCTCCTCCTTGCCAAAAAGCAGTCACCTTTCTCAGGGAGGTTATGAAAAGCCATTCTAAGCACTTCCTCCAATAGTGAATACAACAAAATCCTTTCCCTATTCATATAAAGCATGAAGCTGGCCCCCTTTACAAATGATCTGTTTTTAATAAACCTTCATTGATATGCATCCATTCGAGAGAATAAAGTGAATATGGTGAACTCCAGTGGTGGCATTCAGAGATCAGCATATACAGCATAACTCTCTGGCCTGTCCTTTGAAATAGTTCATATACAGAAACATAGATATTCTGCTGTTTGCACTGTTCCCCCAGAAGAATTTGTAAAATACTCTTATAGTATTTACTCTTATATGTAGAGATGAGAATAATAATCTTACACATTTTACTACAGTGTCTCTGTAATTATTGGTGCATATAGTTATCTTCATTCTTTGACCAAATCAATTTTTTTTGTTTTGTTTTTAGTATTTATATATCACATTTGTTTATTTTCTTTTTGACACTTCTCTATACTTACAAGATATTCTTGGGGTTTTGTTTGTTTGGTTGGTTTGGTTTGTTTGTTTGAAGGCAGGAACCAGTACAAAGATAAATTGCCTTTGGAAGGTAATTCTTTCTAATATTAGTCTGCCCAATGTGGTACTAAATGATTTTATTATGACTCCTCTGTACTTCCACAAGTCTGCATGCACGAAAGGGAGGAGAGAAGTAATAATCTAGTGGGAGGTAAGTCAAGTCACCAGTGGTGGCAGCATTAGAGAGTGCATTTCACAGACAAAACATAGACTGGACTAGGTCACAGGCCCTGCCTCCTACTGCGGTGAAGCAGGGATTTAACTTGAGAGCATGCAAGACTTGAGAACACATTTCTGCTTCATACTTTACTCCTATGGTCATATGACCAGTTTCTTGGCAGAAAAATGCTAGTGAAAGGAGGTTGGGTGTCCCAGACTCATGGTAAACCTGAATCCTAGTTCTCTGATGAGATGGTGTAGCCCAGTTTCTGTATGTAAACTCTTTCAGTTGTACCTTACTATATGGGTCAATGAAAAGAAATGAAACTACCAGGCTTTGATAAACCTGTCTATAATACAGACTTTCTTAAAGCAGGAGAATTTGAACTCTGGAAAGAATGGTCCATATATCTATATATTTTAAGTGTTAGTTTATGACTGGTACCTTTAGCAGGTAGCTAATAATTTCCCCACTAGTTTTCTCCAAGTGTACAAGCAGGTAGCTCTACTTAAAATAGTAATAATAAAAACTTCAAATAAAACCTCTTTCTCATCAGTTTTAGAAAGGATAAGGAAAAAAAATTAGCCAGAAAACCCCTTCATAATTACTAAAAGAAATCCCTACATTATCTGATAATACGTAATAATTTTTATAAGATCCCAGAATGGCAGAACCACTCAAAAATTCCTCCATTATTGCTCCCCAATTATTACCCATAACATTCTTCTAAGAATTAACTTCATTTTAAGATGTTTTCTACATATTGCCTCCTTAATTCAGCTCCCCAGATCTGGCCTGAAGATTCCGGGCAGTAATCACTGGAAATGTGCCAGCACTTTCTCCTTCACCTCTTACTAATGTTAGTGAACACACTAACAAAAAAAAGTGTCTCTTAACAATGTTCATGCGGGAAAGTCAAGGGCTGGAGAAGATGACGAGGACCTATACACCAATCTAGACTGGACACACTTGTTCACCCTTACAAAGCATACCTTAGAAGCTTCCTTTATTCAGAAGCAGCTTGCTTGACAGGTGGCAGCAGATTCCCACCAGTGACACTTTTATGATAGTAACATTATAGTTTCTATCCAGGGTCCCACCACCACCAGTGCATCTGAACTTGAAAGCAGTGAACGGTTCTGTCACTCTCTGGAAGACACTTGCTGGGTTTTTGTGGGTTCCCACCCCTGCAAATCAGAAGTTAAAGATTGCACCTTTGTACCCCGGAAGGAGTTTGTGGCTTAAATTAACAAATGTGCTGACCCCTGTAGACCAATAGCAGTGCTGATGGATTTACCATGTGTCTATCCCTGGAATTTGGTGTGGAGTGGGAATGGTCATCTTTAGGCCCCATGGTTTTCTAATGAGAGATCATATCAATGGTCTCAGGGTCTCCACACCTAGTCCAATCTTCATTGGAAGCCATCAGAAAAACAAAGGACACGATGACAACAAAAAGCAGTCATTAGGCACTAAACAATTACAGGCTTCTAAGCCATGTCCTGGGGGAAAAAAGGGAGAGTGTTCCTAAGGGGGTTATTCAGGTTCGTTATTACAAATATATAAAATAAAGATTGTGATCCTTCTGTCCACTTCCTCACTGAAAGCCCCTTCACTTAGGCTGGACATTGCAGAGTCCCGGCTGCCAGAGAAGGGACTGTCCTGGAGGCCAGTCCGGGTCTCTTCTGGAAGAGGGAAGCAGAATCTGACTGTAAATGCCAGAAAGAGAGGAGGTGGTGGACAGGGTGGACCAAGGGAGCGGGCAGTAGATGGGCAGAACAAGGAGGTAGGGCAAAGCAGTTGGTGTTGAAGGGAGGAAAACAAAGATAGCAATGGGAAGAAAGCGAAAGTGCTGGGGGGAGCGCAGAAAGGAAAGAAAAAGGGAAGTGAAGGAGGGCAATCAGGGAACAGAAGGAAGAGAGACAAAACTCCCTTCCTAGTGAGATCAAAAAAAGCACTGGAGGCTGGCGTTGGGCAGGAAGGCCACGTCGTCAAAGCACGGCAATGACGAGGTTGCAACCATCTAAAGCCAGAGTTCAGAAAAGCTGAAGGTGCTGGCGGATGGAGAGGTGTGTCTGGGGGGGCTGATCCTGCGAGCCCTGCTGTCTTCAGCCCCGCACCTCCCAGGCGAGTCCTCAGAGGCTGGCTGCAGGCAGAGTGGTGCGCCGCTCCCTCAGGCTCCGGCTCTGGCTCCGAAGCCCCTAAGAGGTCGAGGCCGGGATAGGTAGTCCGTGTAAGCTGCCGAGGCCGTCAGGGGCCTTACTGCCAGGACTGGAGGGCTTCCTGTCGGTCACTGAGGGGGTAGGAGGGGAGGGAAGCACAGGGGCGTCGGGTCACTACCAACTATGCACCAAGAATAGTAGAGACCCAGGGCACAGGAGCCCCTCAATCCGGGCTGATAACATGATGGTCCGTTCCCTGGTGAACCCGATGATCATGCCCAATGGGACGGTCTTACATGCCGGTTAACGCCTATCCTGTCCTTTAAGGAAGTGAATAGACAAGACAACCTTGACATTTAGCTCGCTACCAAATGTCTTTTTCCAAAGGCTTCCAGCTCGCTGATTATTCGTCCCGTGCTCTCTCCATTAAGCTAGAGCTGGCCTGTAAGTTACACTCTGGGTCAGAGTCCAGACCTCTGAGGACTCAGAGGCGTGCACCGGACCCAGGAGGTGCCTGCATCATGGCCCCATCAGCTCCCTCTAACCACACCGCCTGAGGCACGGGAGCAGGGGAGTAAGGGGAATGTCACCAAAGATGTCCCCAGGGACTAGCTGGATCTTGACCTGCAACACCTTTTAAACGACTTGGGGGGGGGGGGAGCCTTATAAGTGGGTAGCGGACCCCTTGCATCTCAGCTGCCTGAGAGCCAAATGTGCTGGCTACCATAAACATAGCACTGCCTGGGAGTCAAGGGCTTCCAAGCAACAGGGGGTACTTGCCAGTTATGAGACATTCTGCACATTGCATATTATTCAGGATTTGGGGAAATGATCTTTGATTTGCTACTGAAGACAGAGAGTGATGCCACAGTTGCTCAATATGTTTTTCTTTCCCCAGCCCGATGTGCTAGATTTCTCCAGTACTTGGAGGCATGAGCTTGTTTATGCCACAGGACACCTGTTTTCAACTTTCTTTCCCTCCAGCATTTTTTCCTTGGTTAAGGGGAGAACGCCTCACTTTGGGGTGGGGAGGACTGGAATCACCACTACCACCACCTTTCACACACCACCACCCCCTTCCCTGCCTCTGCTCCCACTTAGCTGTGGCTTTGCAGAGCTGGGCCCCCTTGCCTTTCTATCAGAGACACTCAAGCACAAGTGTACATGTGGTTTCTCAGAGGTGTACTTCCCAGGACAGAGTGACCCCTTTCTACCCCCAAGTCTCCCCTAAAAACAGCCTCAGCCACCCAGCCAACAAAGCTTTCAGACCATTTCCTACCACTCTATGACATAGCAATGTGAGAGAGGATCTGTTTTGAAAACATCTGCAGAAGGAGATGGGGGAGGTTCTCAACCAGAGGTCTGTGGCCTAAGAGATGAGGGTGAAAATAAACAGCAGGAACCCAGAGAAAAATGTCACCACATTCTTCACTGGGTCTTAGCTTTCAGTAACTCAGTCATCCCCCATAGTTTCCTGCACCCCAATCCAGTCCCACACAGAAAACTCTAGCTCTAAAAGAAAGGGTTTACCCTGGGGGTCTTCGAACACTCTTTCCTCCTGAAGTGTTCTCAAAGTCACTTAAATCTTGCAAAACATTATAAACCAAAGTTAAGTCAGTTTTTCAAAAGAAAAATCTAAAAATAAATATTGGTTGAGGCCAGAATGGAGAGATAGCCATGAGTTAGATGTTGAAACTGTGATCGCAAGAGTCCTAGGACCATGGAATGTGGCTTGATGGGGGCTGGGGTCTTTCTGTGAGAATTTTAAACCCCAGACAAGGTCTGCCCACCCTGGACTCTCTCAGAAAGTGCTTGAGTCTAGTGTTCCCAGATAAAGATCATTTTAAGGCCAATCCTTCAAGGACTAACCCTAAATGATATGAGTGGAAGGAAGCAATTGGTTATCTTTAATAAGTATAAAGAATACATCTTATTTTAAACTATCTTAGAATATCTTATATCTTATAATCTGGCTTTCAAATCATCTAGACTTTCCAAAGCCAATATGAGAGTGGTTTCAGAACTGTAAAGTTCCCGAAAACTCTGTAAATTCCCAGTTGTCTTGTGTTTATGGGGGGGATCACCTGTTTGAAGCTGGGGGGAGAAGGGGGTTGATCTCACCCTGGCTATGAAAAAACATTTGGATAGTTGTGGGGATCCCCAAAATGTCAACACCCTAAAATGTGGTATATTTTTCTGTTTCTTCGGTTCTCAGGAACTAAAGCTTCATTTCATGGCTAGGAAACATAAATTAAACTACAAAAAAAAGTTGACTACAAAACAGGAAACATGGACTCTCTACTTTTTATCTAGATAAAAATAACAAACTATAGTTTGCTATTAGTAATTCATTAGTTTTATATATAGTCAATTACATAAAGTTATATAATTACTTACAACTTAATTATATAAAATTATATAATTAATTATAACTTAGCAATTAATTAGGTTTCCCTTGGAGTAGTAGGTAATGTCCATTTGCACCTGTTTTAAAGTTAAGATAGACAGATGAATAGAATATGTCGAGTACAGAGAAAGTATATGAGTAGTGTGTGGGTTGTGCATGCATGCACCAGATAATCAAAGTTTTTTTTTTTTTACTGTGTTTTCATGATAGCAAAATTCTTTAAGGATATATTTTGCTGTTATAAATTCAGTAGATTATATTCTTAGTATTCTTTTGCATTGAACAACAATTAATGATACCAAATTGCTTTGTGGGGAAGTTTTCCTGGAAGATAAAGTTCAAGTGATAGGTGTGGAAAATATAGTGATGCACATTATTTTGCTCTATAATTTTTCAAAGACCAACTAAGGTAAGGAAAAGCTTTAAAGTCAGCTTTTCTGCCTCTGAGAAGAGCGAGATTCATAACCCAAGGATATATATCATTTTCATTATTTCTATGTTCTTTTTAAACATGAACATGTTCATGCTAGCTTGAGAAGTCATTTTTAATGATGATCCTGATTTATTCGATGATTTTGACCCTGATCTCCAAAGACTTATAAGGATCAGTAAGTCAAATTTATAATTTAGCACTTAATGTAGATAATTGTTGCTGCAGGTTTTTAAAACAAATAATGCGTTAATAAGTTAATACCTGGTAAAGAATGTAAGTACCAGTGATTTCAGTGGCTCTATACTTCTGAAAACAAAGTATCTTCTAATCAATGAATCTAAATGTTAAAATCTGACATCTCTCACCTGTTAAATTAACCAGAATTATTTTAAAATCCAGAACTATATGTTTGATTTTTGAACTGTTGTCATTGGTTCATAAGTTGTATCTAAAGTTAAACTTTCAATGCCCTGGGTCAAAGTGGCTCTACTAGTAAACTGCACGCATGTAAAAAGAAATATATATATTACATATATATATAATACTTCTTCTAGTTCTTCATTCTCTTTGGGACTATCCCAGTGAAAATAACTTAAATTTGTGGGCATATTTTTTTCTAATTCAACTTATCTTGTTCAGATAAAGAACTTTTCTTTGATTGAAATTCTATTTAAATTCCCAGTTCAACAGAGAAGCCAGTTGTTAAGAAAACAAGTAAGGGCAACAAAAGGGAATAAATAAATAAAAATAAAATTAAAAAAAAAAAGAAAACAAGTAAATTCATAGTCAAGGACAAAGAACCCAAGCAAAGTGCTCCCACCGACACTTGTCTCAACTATAAATTTTTAAACAGTTCTAATTCTTAGTATTTTTAATCTTATACCCATTTAAATATTTCCTATAAGTGAATACATATTGTAACTTTGCTGTTTGGATTAAATTTAAAGCTTAGATAAATTCTCATTTTCAACTTTTTGAAGACTGACATTTCAGAATGCCTGTGTTCTAGAAAATGTGAAACTGAAAAATACTTTTCTTCTTCTACTTTGCTTTAGTTCATCATCTTGTTTCTCTCATGGGCTGTGTTACTGTGTCTCACTGAAACAACTTGGAAGTAAAGTTGTTTGCCTGGGCATAACCAATGAAGAAATCCTCTCCTGCCCCCAGTCTACCCAACGCTGCCACTCCTCCTCCTCCCCCTCATTTTCACCATGACACCTATAAGACAGATCAACTTGGCAAATACCCTTCTGGAATTATTAATTTCTACCCCACACTGCCTTCCTTCACTGCTTGAGAAGGAAGCCCCTGAGGTGACTCCCTTCTTTCCCAGGGTAACTGAACTTAACGAATTTCTGGCCGACTGACCTAATGCAAGGAAGGGGAAAATGTGCAAATCCTGGCACTCCTCTTGCCAGCAAGGAAACTGAGGATTTAAAAGTTAGTGATCTTTCCTCAAGTTGTGGGGAGGTGAGGGGGTGGGGGTGGGGAGGAATAGAACCTGGAGATTGATGTAAAACGAAGAGATCTCTCATACTAATGAACAGAAATTCACACCCAAAATGTGTTAGATGGTTTGCCAAGGCATCGATTTATGGACGATAAAGAGGAAGAGGAGAGAGAATCCCCAGTTACATATATTACCTACAAAAAGAAGAACAGAAAACAGAAAAGAGCTCAAGAGAGTCTACATTAAAGCATACATGATTTATATTGTCTCTCTTTACTCAAAGAATATGTTTAAGAAAATGAACTCAAAGGGAGACCAGGACCTGGGAAAGATAGGAAAGAGGAGATAGAGAAAAGAACCTGGAAGAGACAGGGGGTTGCACTTGAGAGGGTCCAGGTGCCAGGATAAGTTCAGTCCCAGATGTGGGTTCAATTGTCACAGCAGATTTGCCACAGAAAGGAAAGCCAAATGAAGGTCTCCAAAAAACGAAAAACAGCAAATCTTTAAGGTGATTCTAGGAATTCCTATGGGTGGAGAAAGTAAAGCCCTAAGAAAAACAATAATTGGGCCTGGGGCACAAGAACAAGATTCATACCTAGGAATACTGTTCACCAGCTTGACCCTCTTCTCTCCATATGAGTAGTGGGATAATCGTGAAACCAACCTCGTTCAACCTAGGCCCCATGTTTGCATACACCTGTTAGAAATTAAAAACTAGTCTGCTCCCAGGAGTTAGGGAATTGACATTTACAGATTTTAAGATTTAAAGATTGGTACTGGTTTAAGCCCTGTATCCTCTGTTTCCCTCTGTCCCACTCTTACTGGTCTCTCCCCTTACTAGACGAATACCCCTTCCCCTAGCACCATTACTAACCCTCCCAGCAGTAATCAGAAACATCCCCCCACTGACTGGCGCTCCTCACCTTCTCGACTGGGGTGCTTAAAGGTCATTGCCGCCGCAGCCAACTCCCCGCTGTGCACTGTGGGTGCCAGGGGGGAAGCCTGAGCGGGCGGCCAGGGTGGGCCTGGGGCCAGGTAGCTGCCGGCGGGTGCACTGTACACTCCGTGCTGGTTGGAGGCCGGGTAGGCGCAGGCCGGGAGGAAGCCGCCCACCGCCGAGAGGCCCGAAGTTGACTGTGCAAAAAGAGGTAACTGTGGTCAGCAGCAGGCAATCCAGTGGGCTTACGTCTACTCCCCCCTGCTGTCATGTCAATCGTCCCTGCTTGAGGCCTGACCTCTGATTGTCCCAATACTCTGACCAAACCCTTTCCACTCCAATTACTATAAATAACAATAAACCTTGAGAGAGGTACTAGTACAAGCCGTCCGGGATGTAACTGAGGCAGCCCACCAGTGTCTGGGGTTCCAAGTTTATTTGTGTTTTCGGCTAAAGCAAAATCGGCACACAGGTGCCCCCAGGGAGAAAGGAGCACCTGCTCTGGCTGAGATCACACCGGGTCTCTCTCTTTCGCTCTTAGTTCATCCAACCCTCCTCCCTAAACTCCCTCCCCCCCCACACCGCGAGAGAGCACACACACACACACACACACACACGCACACACACTCATCCCACGATCCCCCCACATCTGTCTAGGTTACCTGTGTGTATTTAATGTCAGCTTCCAGGGCAGGTTTCTCAAGCCCATTCACTGCAGGGGCGGTTGGGAAGGCTGTGCGGTTCACGCCGGCCCAGTCTTCCATCTTGGGGGAATAGGAGGTTGCCTCGCCCCCCGTCAGGGCCCCTGCAGGGGACAGATTAGAGTGGGGATCCGCACCTGCTCAGGGCACCTGGCATCATTCTCGGCTGGGACATTTGCAGGGTCCCCTAAGAGCACTCAGCTCTATGGCTGGGAATCTCCACCCTCAGAGCTAAGAGCAGAGAAATTCAACTGAGGAGGGGGCAGTGGACTCCAGGTTTGCTAGCTTGCCCAGAGGGAGGGAAGAGGAGGAGACTGCAGGACTTGGTTCCTCTGGGTACTCTACCCGCTTCCTGCAAAACCGGCTGTGTGAGGCCAGCCGTGAGGCAGCTGGTAGCATCTGGGCTGTGCAGCACTCTCACTCAGACAAGGCTGTTTTCCCGCTGTTCAGAGCCAGCGGCCAAAAAACCAAATTCAAATCCAAAGCAATTTTGAGAGAAGCGCACTGGTTTCTCTAAATGTCACCAAATGTATACAGAGGATGGAAAAGGTGGTTCTCCCCAGAATCGTCTCTGGAGAAAGCCTAGGTCTTCCCAAAGTTCACCCAAAAACCTGAGGGCCCATTCCTTTTGCCCAAGGAACTAAGAAAGTTCTAGATCAAAATGTAGGCCTGGTGAGTTCAGCTGCTAGTCAGCTGCTCACTGGTTGCTCCACAAAAAGCCTTAGCTTCAGCCAGCTAAAAAATTAGAGCCACAGAGAACCTTGAGTGACAGAGGCATTGCCGGGTCTCTGGAGATAAGCATTCAGCTTCTTTCTTGCCGCCCTTGGTGAATTCTACTTTTCTCTCTTCCCCTAAATCTGCTCATTTAAGAACACAACATCCCCATGTCAACTGCGGGGAGATAGGGGCAGTGCCTAAAGGACTGTCCCACTCACCTGATCCCCCAACCATAGCTGCCCCAGCATACCTCTTACCTCACTCCCTCCCGCTCCTCCCAAGAGATGGTCTGTAATTCCTGCATCCTAGTTATGAAGGAAGGGCAGACTCCTGGGAGATTGCATGCCATGGGTGGCTGGAGGCCAGGAGAACACGGGCTCAAAGGATCCCAGCTCTAGGACCTGCTAGGATGCAGGCTTGAAGGAAATCCTGGCCAGAGTGCCCTTCTGCTTTTTACTCAGAAAGTAAAAGGCATGGGAAGAACAGAATTCTTTGGGGAATGGAGAGAGATCCTGAAAGATCTGGATCTTCAGAAGGGGTCACAAAATTGACTTTGCGGTTTGTTTGGCTTAGATCTGGCGATAGGGGTTTGCATACTTTTTGCAAGAATGAAAAAGCGCAATTTCAGGCCTCCGAAATTGTGGTCGGCGATTGCTCTTCCATTTGGGGAAATACTTTCCATATTTGTCATAAAAAGTTCAAGATGTCCGAGGACTCCCACAGAAGGCCCAGGACCCTCAGCCTTCCAGGCCAGCCAGGCGCCCTCCCCTGAGCCAGCACAGTAGAGGACTACAGTGGCGGCCGGCGAGGTGGCGACTGCGACCCACCACAAGCGCGCACAGGCTCCCACCCCCCATTTCCAATGCAGCCCCACCGCGACTGACCTGTTTGCTCCATAAATGTCCGGATGCCCAGGATGTTGCTCACCGAGTGCGCAGAGGGCCAGGACCGCGGGATGCTGACGTGGCCCGCCGTGCCCGGGACGCCGTGGTGGCCGGTGATCTTGGCGCCCGTGGGCGATACGGGACTGGGGTAGGGGTACTGGTAGATGTGGTTGTAGGGCAGTGCGGGCTGCGGCGGCGGCTGCTTGCTGGTCTCGTAGGGCCCGGGCTGTGCCAGACTGCCGATCTTGTTGCGCAGGATGCGGCTGATGGAGCTCACCGAGGGCACGTTGTACTTGTCGCAGACGCCGTCGGCCAGCAGCCGGTCGCGGATCTCCCAGGCGAAGATGCCCGGGTCGCCCTGCTTGTAGTCCCGGATGTGCTTGACCACGTTGGGCGTAGTGACCCTGGGCTTGCTGCCGCCTATGGCCCCGGGCAGGATGGAGCCCGTCTCATTGTACCGTGCCAGGATCTTGCTCACGCAGCCGTGGGAGACACGGAGCTGCCGGCTGATGTCACACGGGCGGATGCCCAGCTGTGCCAGCTCCACGATGCGCAGGCGGATGGCATTGGGCAGGGGGCGGCCGTTGACGAACACGCCGCCCAGCTGGTTCACCTCGCCGTAGGTCTGCTCTGCGGAAGCCCGACGGGAGCCAGCGGGAGAGGGGGGACAACACCGGCTGGTTAGCCGCGAGGTGCAGAAGGCTGCACCCAGGCGGCCCTGGGGAACCACCCGCTGGGACCCAGAGACCGCCCTACGCGCCCTTTGGAGACTCTGGACGCAGCCCCAGAGGGGACATTTCCCACCCGACGAAGTGTCCCTCCCCCGCCCCCAGCGCTGGGGACGCGTGACCCCGGGGTTGGTTCCGGACCCAGAAGGGGGTCTCCAGAGCCAGCCGGCGGGAGGGCAGGGGGGCAGAGACACGGCCTCCCTCGTCCGCAGCCGCCCGCCCTTACCCATGGCGCCGGGGCGGCCGGGGCTGGGCCCGCCGCAGTCCGGGAGAGCTCGGGCGCCGCCGCCGTGGGAGAGGCATAGAGGGGGGGCGCGCGAGAGTCGAGAGCCGCGGCGACCCGGCCGCCGGCTGGAAAAGCGCGGGGTGCCGCTGCCGAGCGCGCCCCCGCCCGCTCCCGGGCCAGCAGCCTCCTCCAGCTGCCAACACACGCTCCACGCCCGCGACCCCGGGCCCAGGGGGAACTTCATCCGATTGGAAGAAATTCGTCTGACCGGGAGGCTGCAGTGTGCGGGGATCAATTTGACGTGTCCTGCACGTCAATCTCTCCAGTCCCACCGGAGACGCGCGACTTGGCAGCTCATTGGTTCCCGTCATTGCACCCCGGCGCCCCCCTTCCCGCCCTGAAACTCTACCCCCTCCTTCTCCTGCTCTCTTCCTCTCAGCTCTCCTCCGGAACACCCATCCCCCCCTACACACACACACACACACACACACACACACACACACACACACACACACACACACACACACGTCTTGACCCTAGCTGGGCCAGGGGCCTTCCTCTCTTGCAATGACCTTCCCACCCTCCCACCCCATCTCCTCTCTGGTTTTGAGGATGATATTCATTTGGAGTTGGTTCTAATTTATTAGGACTACTAGTAGTTTGAGTTCATAGTTTTCTCACCACCTCCGCCGCGATCCGGACGGAAATATCAGAGGAAGAGAGTAGGTTATTGCGAAGGGGTGAGTGTACAGGGTCTCTGTCGCGCCGCCACCCCCCTGCGCAGGACCTTGAGAACGGTGTCACCAGTGTCGCTTCTTTATGCTTGAGTCTCAGTGAACAGAAGGAACGATGCAGAGTTTCTAGCAAGAAGGACCCAGCACGAGTTCTGGAACAGTCATCTCCCACACCCCAGCAGCCCTTGGGCAACCCTCGTCCCTGGTCTCAGAAAATCTTCACCACCTTAGTTAGCCACTCTCTTAGCAATGGCGCAGTTTCAGTGAGTGTGTTCAAGACTGTCTCCCTGATAACAGGCCAACCTCTCTGAGAGGTGACACAAAATTGATTCCCTCTGGGTTCTAGGCACTTCCAGGAAATCTAGCAGGTCCCCACTCATCTGCCATGGTCCTATACCTGAAAGATAACTTATCTGCACAGCCTAAGAACCTCTTTAACAAACTCTTCTACGCCAAAGGGGACTAGCTTCCATTTTCACTCAGAAACGGAGACTTTCAGGAGAAAGAACGGAGACTGTGGAGACACTCTAGTTTTATCTTGCCTTCTTTCAACAGTGTGCACAGTCCTACACTCTGCCTTTAGCACTAATCATCTTTTGTCTCTATTTTTTCTCCTGCATCCGGGACCGGTTCTGTACTTTTCAGCCAGTGTAGCTGCTAATGGCAACAGTCCCTGAGGAAGTCACCCAGTAAGGTTCAAGAGAGATCAGATGCAGGGAGAAAGACCTGGGAGTACCAAGCCTGAGGCTAGTTAGTGGCAAGGGACATGGGCTGAACATGCTGGAGCAGCCAAAGAAACTGTAAGGAAGTCTAGAAAAAGGCCCCAGGTGGGTGGGATCCTCTGCTCCCTCTTGTTCCTAGGCAAGAAACTAGCTATTGGATATTAGAACAGGGCTGCTCCCTAGGCGGACATGGCAGACAGTGCATATAGGCACTGACCCCTTCTCATTCTTGGCTGCGAACAAGAAAACATAGCAGGCTTCTAGGACACCTGTCCAAATGCACCAATTAGGGAAGCCTAAGCTGAAAATCCCAGCTTCTATGGAGGGGGCACAGGGACCCAGCAGGGCTGAAATTGGATCCACAGGCAAGAATTAACCTTAGATAGAACTGAAGGTGATTATGCTATGTGAAGTAAGGAAGAAAGTGAAAGACAACTACCAGATGGTTTTATTCATATATGGAATATAGAGAATTAAAACACGTGAACTTGGGTGAAAAAAATAATAAAACTAACCAACCTGTCTCTAAGCCCTTAGGAGAATTATGGTGGCTGTCCCTGGGAGGGAGGGAAGGAGGGAGGGAGGGAGGGGCAAAGAACTTTGGTGGTGGGTGATGATGGAACTATACCCTTATTATCTTACAATCTTGTAAATCACTGATAAAACAATAAATTAATCCTAAGAGTGGGAAGGGGCATGGCAGCCTAAGGAAGGCCTCAGGACAAGAGTGTGTGCTGGAGGCAGGGATCCAGTCTGAGACTAGGCCAAGCTACTGCTGTGCAGAGTTGGGGGATGGATTAGGAGAAGGGATAGTTTTGACTAAATTGGGCAGATCTGGCCCAGGGCTCTTCACAGGAAGCCTAGTTCCAAGAATACATAGTAGCTGTGAGACCTCGTTTCTCTCTCTCTCTCTCTCTCTCTCTCTCTCATCTCTATCTCTATCTCTATCTCTATTTCTATCTCTATCTTGTGTGTGTATGTGTGTGTGTTAGGTTCTGACCTATTCCTTGCCAAAATTTCATATCATGAGTCGAAGGCCAAACTTTTGGGTTCTTAGACCTGGGAACTCAACTTTCACAACCCAGTGCACCCCCTCACTAAGGTACAGAGCTACAGTCATTGGTGCCTCCCTCCAGGCGAGGGGTCAGTTAGCGGGCACTCAGAACAGCGTGTAAGGCCCCAGTGCGGGGTGAGAGCCAATTCTCTCCAGCTGACCGGCCATATGCACCCACCTCTGCGTGAAGAGGCCAGCTAGGAGGTTTTTTCCCCTCTCCTCGGTGAAGGCAGTCTGTGACTGCCAGCTGGAGATCTGAGCCTGCGGACTTTCTAAGGTTTTGGTACCCTCAGGCCCACGTTTCACATCCCACATCCTCCCCCACACACATACCCCCATGGCCACCAGCAGCCAGCCAGTTGTCAGCTGCTGGGACCACACAGCTCTCGCCTCAGCCTGCTCTGCACAGCCACGGGAAAAGCTGACAGCTTGGCGCCCCCTTTCGGCCGGTCTCCTGGCTCTGCCTATGTTTCTGCGCCGCAGGCTAGGCAGGGGGCGAGGTGGATCCAAGATGGGGCTGCGGAAGGACAGTCTTAATGAACTCCCAAGCCACTGCAGGATGCGGCTTGGTCCCTTTGTGATGGGGGTGGGGTTGGCAATGTTGCTGGGCGTGTGTGTGTGTGTGTGTGTGTGTGTGTGTGTGTGTGTGTGTGTGTGTGTGTGTGTGTGTGAGAGAGAGAGAGAGAGAGAGAGAGAGAGAGGAGAGGGGGGATACAGACAGAGACAGAGAGACAGAGAGAGATTTTGCAGGTTTCACGTGTACGGCGGGCCAGTTTTGACTCGGTTGTTTTAAGGCTCCTGGGGCTCAGCATGTAACAGAGTAGACAGCGGCTCCCTGGAGCGCAGCAGTCACCCGCGAAGTGAGCCCCGAGCCTAGGACAGAATGCTTCCAGCTGGCGCAGGTCGCCTGGAGGGGTGCGGGGCGGACCCTGGGCTCCCTGGAAGCTGCTACAGGAAAAGGAGAAGCTAGCTCCGCGCCCAAAGCTGAGGCCAAGAGGAGGCAAAAAGAAGGTACCTGCCCTCATGGAACTGGGGGCGGGGGGGGGGGGGGGACGGGTGTGGAGTGGGGGTAGAGGCGGGTTGCAGCGGGTAAGTTTGCGGATGCCTGCTCCTTTAAAGTTTCCTGACTGAGCTTAGAACCCGAAAGTTCAGACTGCTAGCTGGGTTTGGTGACAAGCTCTTCCTAAGAGCGACAGTCGCCTCCCCCCGCCCCCATAGCTCCAATTTTTTGACAGGACTGTTTCCAGGAGTCACTTGTGCTCAAACGAAATGCATCAGTCTTCAATAGGCCGGAATGTCCCCGGGACCAATTCATTTCAAAGTCTTGGGGGGAGGAGGACAATAGATTTAGACAAGCGGCCGAAAGCGCCAGCCCGGGTCCCATGGGGTTGAAGGAGCAAGGGCAGGACCGGCCATCTGGGGCGCGCAATCTTTTCGGGTCTCCTGGGAAGGATCGGAGGACAGAAAACGTTGGTGGCATTTAAGGGGGACCCTGGGCCAAGCTCGAGCAGGACCAGTGTCGGAAGCAGACACCCACCCATATCTCTCAGAGGCTGCAAGCACCAGCTCGGACTCAGAGTGACAGGATTAGGCTATTGGTGCTGTCTAGAGACTGTGACTTCACGACTGCTGCCTGTGCCACTAGTGGTGTGATTAGACTTCTTTTAAATTTTACTTCCTTGTTTAAGGAGCAGTCTACAGCACTTTTTTTTTTTTTTGCACAGGTTGTGTATGTTGCTGTCACCTACCCCCCCCCCCCAGTTTTGCTAAGAAGATCCCGTGTTCTATGTTTTAAAACAGTAATAAAGGGCTTGATCCGAGCCATAGTACATAGAAAATAATTGACAGCAATAAGGAAATGAAAAGCCCTCGGGGAATGTGAGAACTGCAAACTAGTCAGCTAGAAAGTGAGACAGTGAGACAAGACAACCCTAGCCAGAGTGACCAGACCTGGGGGGTTGTGAAGAAGAGGACTCTGAAGTGGCCCTGGTCCCAGTCACTCCACTGAGTGAACTCACACTGAAGGGTGTGGTGGTTGTTTTGTGCACATTAACTACCCCCTCCCAGAAGCTGTTGAAGATGGATCCAATTTGAGTTTAAAAATTAACAAACAAACAAAAAACCAAGTCTCAGTAGCATAAAATACCATCCCTGACTTCTCAGAGACCCTGTCCAGGCAACTCCTGCTCTGACCTAGGTGGACTGGAAGGTCAGTGGTGAACCTCTCATTTGATTTGTCAGGTGAAAAGTGCTTGTGAAAGCTGGTGGCTGGAGCAGGCAGAAGAAGGATGGAAAGACAACTGTACTCACACTGGTTGCAGGTGGGGAGCAACGTCCTAAGAAATGCAAGTGAGACTCTGAACGAAAGTGCATTTCCTTTCCCAGAAGTGAAGGGCACTAGCAAGTGTAAATAGACATTTCCCGGATTTCATTTAGAGGCAATAAAACCCCCGTTAGAAGTAAAAGAGCAAACGATCATGTGAGATACTTTCCATCCTGTGATGCAGGGAGCTGACTACTTTATTATCACTCTTTTTTGGAGTAGAGTAGCATTTGAGTGAGAAAAATACATTGCAAGAATATCACGTTGTCTGTGAAAGACACTGTTCCTTTGGACAGTCTGAAGAAGCAATGTCCTTGGCATTCCTACCAGTCCATGTTCAGTACACAATTCAGAAATCCTTTTATTTCTGCACATCAGAGAAACCTTAATTCCCATCTATTTCATTTTAATTTTGGCAACATCCAAATTTGCAAGAGGCTCCAGGCTGTGGACAAAATGTCACTTTTGCAGTGAGCACTCCAATATGTTTATGTGACAGTGCTGAGAGTCTAAACAGCAATAGCAAAGTGGAAATATTTGAGAAGCTTGAAGTGTCCATAGAGCATATTTTCTGTGAAAGGACTAGTTGCTTAGAAAAGGAGAGAATGAGAGTAGCCATGGCATAGGAAGGCTAGAAGTGACATTTCTGAAGGGCACTGGAGAGCAGAGGTGCCTTCTAGAGGTCTCCTGCCGCCTAGAGGATCCCCCTGGAGCTCAGACTTACTCTGTGCAAAGTTTGACAAGTTGTGGGAGACCTCCATAGTGGCCGCCTAATTGAAACCAGCTTCAAGTCCACTGCCCTTGAATGCTTTGGAAATTTCTGATCTTCCTTGGACATAGTACTGAGTATGGATAGAGGAAATGAAAATTTACCCCAATAAAGAAAAAAAGAAAAGAATTTAAAGACACCTGTAGTGACCCCTCACTTAAAAAAAAAAAAAAAAGCCCTGTTCTGCCTGGAATTGTCTGATTATGAAAGATTGGTCTCCATTGTTAGCACGAACAACATAATTAAGCTTTGGGAACTTGGGTAATTGGGTTTCTTGGGTGATTGTTTTAATAATAATGTGTTAGGTGGGGAAGAATCAAGGAACCTGCTGGTGGACAATCTCCAGAATCCCCTCCCAGAACTGAACAGGGAAGCAGGAGCTCCCCCCCACACACACACACACACACACACCCGCCCTGCCACTGACACCACCACTTTTATTTTCAGCTACCTGGTCCTCAGCTGTGTAAAAGTGGTAACTAACAATTAGATGTTGAGGCTTTATTTTTCATATCCAGCATATTCTTTTTTTTTTTAATGAGATTTTTAGTTATAGAGACATTCGTCCAAGTTGTGGGCTTTGTTTTTCTGTTGTTTGTTTTGTTTAGTATAAGCTCCAATGTCTTAATGAATTCTGTAACTGCATAGTCTCATCAACATAGGATCTCCATATTCATATGATTTTTTTATATGTATCCCTACTATTTCTTTCTTCCTGTAATGCCACAAAGTCACCCGCTTATCAGAAATCAACTTATCTGTCATGATGAGCTTGTTTTCAGTCATAAATGGAATTTTATTTGTAAGTAACATTTTACTAATGTCAGGTTGATTACTTTGAGTTATTACTAGAAAACTTTTCCTCTCTAATTGTAACAATATCACACTACCTGATACATACATGTGTTGTACATACATACACACACACATACACACACACACGTATATCCACAGCTTGGTGATGGTTTTAATTTTCTTCCCCCTCCTCTTGGCGTATGGGCTATGGAGTTTTATTGAAGACCCGTAATGCCTCCGGTTTTGATTTAGTGCTTTAGAGTTTGTGATCTCATTGCCCAGTATGGAAAATATTAGACAGGGTCTGCAGCTTGTATGCAGGAAAAGACCCACATCACCACTGTAAGCTGAGTGCTTGTCTCCAGCATCGCATAAACCAACTGCACAACCATCTAGAATCAATGTTCAGTTTTTTATGCCTGTAGATAGAGACCTTTTCATTCACTCTGCTTATGCAAAATGGTTCTTACAGACTCTGATTCTCTACATAGCTCCACATTGGAATAATCAGTAGTGGATAAGGAGTTTGGGATGAGGGGTGGGAGAGAATTAGTATGCCCTAATGCCTGGGGTCCCGCCACGGAGATTCTGGTTGGATTTGTCAAGGCGTAGCCTGGACACTGGACTCATGAGAAGTTGCTAGGTGATCCTAACACACATTAAAGTCTGAGAACTCACTTTAGGGGGAGTGAAGCTATTAATGCAGTGTTTCTAGCTTCTTGTAGGGTGGGGTACAGGACAGATTAGTGACTAAAGTGGTTTCACTTTGCTGTGTAGGTACCTTAACAAGACATATAAAAAACATGGTCTGCATCCTCAAAAATGCCCCTCCCTGATGTTTTTATACCATATCACTCTGGACCCTCTTGAAACTACTTGACAGAGAGAAACTTCCCTGTCAGTCACAGTTTATTGCCCTTGATTTGCTGTCTTTTAAAACAAGAACCCGCTGTCTTCCCAAGCAGGTGATCGCACAGTCGCCTGGTTAAGTGTAGCCATCTGCACAGTGAGCTGCGAGATGACACTGATTCAGCCACTGTGCCGAATAAAATGGACTGGGGAGAAGTAGTAGTGAATCTAAACACTACCCAAAGGGGGCTAGTCAGAGTGCTTGCCTTGCCCCCAGAGGTGAGACTTGACCTGAACTTTTTTTTTTATTGCCAACAGGGGTTATCACTGGGGGCTCAGTGCTGGCATTCCAAGAGGCAATTTCTCTCTTTTCTTTCCTTTTAACTTTCTTTTCTTTCCTTTTCTCCTCTTTTCTTTTTCTTTCTTTCTTTCTTTTTTTATTTTTTTGATAGGACAGAGAGAAACTGAGGAGGGGTAGAGAGCAAGAGAGAAAGATAGACACCAGCAGAGCTGCTTCACCACTAGTGAAGCTTCTCTGCAGGTGGTGAGAAGCTGTTCAAACTCAGGTCTGCGTGCATGGTAGTATGTGCTCTTCACTGGGTGCACCACTGCCTGGCCCCCCTGAACTTAACTTTTAATGTTGTCCAAACACTCTCTTATACTTGTGAGAACTATGGTATCTTTATGAGATGAGAGAATGGGTGTAGTGTGGAACAATACACTGTAATCTTAAAATCTTGTGACCCATTACCATAAAAAAAATGGAAACAAGATAAATGAAAATAAAAACACTTTTTAAATTATTTTATTATTATTCTTTTAGCCCTCTGGCCACATGTAAGCAATACAGATTTATTTTCAGGACTCAAAAGAGCTCGGCATTTTTATGATTCTTTTTACTGTCAACATTAGTTCATTAGGAAACCTTTTCACACTGAATATGATGTGTTTCAAATCATAGAGTTGCTTGCCTCCCCAACCCCAATAAACACCCCAGGTTTATGCTAATGATAGAAATGTCAGTATCTTGGGGACAAGGACAAAAAGGAGAGGGAGAAAGAGATAGAAAGAGGGAAGAGGAAACAAAATGATTCAGTTCTTCTTGTTAATTTCTCAGAAACCAATGAAAAGAAAACTACTTTTAATTTTATTAGTCTAAGCTCAGAATACAGCCCACCATGTAGGGTGCAAGCTTCAGGACCACGTGGAAGTGCCAGAGTAGGGAGATGGAGCAATAGATCTAGTGTGATAGTCTCTCTCTTAAAAAAAAGATGAAAAATTGTCCTGGACATGATGGCAGAGGACCTAGTGGGGGTTGTACTGTTGTGTGGAAAACTGAGAAATGTACAAACTGTTGTATTTACTGTTGATTGTAAAACATTAATCCCCCAATAAAGAAATTTTTAAAAAGACGAAAAATTGGCCAGAAATGGTGAGATTACATCTGCATGAGGCCCCACCCAGCACTTAAAAACACACATTTGCATAAGCCTGCCAACTTGATAATCAGCATTGATTTAGACCGGTTTTTTTTTTTTTTTTTTGCTTAATTCGGTTTTTATTGTTTTATAAGTTTATTCATATTCCAAAATATAAACTGCAGGGCTTTTTTTAAAAAAAAGTTTCAAGAAAATCATAGCTATTGGGAAAAAAGTCTTTGGCTGCTAAAGTGCAGGTTTTTAAGACCCTTTTTACTACAAAATTTTGCTTCTAAGACACTACTTGGACTAAGAAACAGATACAATCATTCTTACAGGGTTTTTTTTTTTTTAAGTCTTTTATTTTACATGGGTTCCTCTTGAAGAGTTCTTAGAATGTATGTTCCAGAAACTGCATCAGTCTTGTAAAAATTTTTTATGTTCTTCTGCTTTATAAAATTACATTGCTTACATTCTAACATACTGTTAAGATAATTTGAAAATACATAAAAATTAATAATGATGACAATGAAAGCTGAAATGCACTTAAGATGATTTGTCGTTTCTCAGCAACAACCAGAAGCACAAGGGTGATAGGTTGTAACAAGGCAATGCCAGATGCTGAACATGACTACAGCACTATAGACTTCACAAACGGATATGCTGAGAAAATGAGTTTTGACAGGGTTTCTAAGCACTTAGACATTGGCAAAGTGGATAACTGAATTAATATCCGTCCAACTGGGAAGTATTCTGCATTTGGAATATTGCCTTCTGACAAGCGTGAGGCTTGTTCCTCTAAACCAGGGCAGCGTCAGCGGGACTGTCCGTTTCAGTTTTTGTAATAACACCTCTGTTTGAGCCAAGACTGCTTGGTTTAATCTCTCTGCCATAATTGTGTTACACAAAATATAACCCAGGTCGTTTTGTGCCAGACTGGTCTTTGCATGTGTGGGACATGTGTTCATGTTTGCACAGTCAGCCAACTGACTTGGGCAGAACGAATCTGCCACTTTCATCTTGGTTTCTCTTTAAACTGGTGCGTAGGTAGTCTGGAAGAGGGTGGTGGAATTGGCTGAGGCTTGGTATACAACAGATTTCTAGTTTGAATGAATAGCCTTAGGTGAGACTGGATTGCAATTTAAAGGCACTTTGCATTTGAGGTCGTTCTGTCCTTTTAGACTGTCCTGCCCTTGATTACAAGGGAGTAGGGATTTAATTTTATGACTCTCTATTCTCACTGTGCCTTTAGAAATTTCCTTTTTGTGTTTCATATGTAAACTGCTGAGAGAATTGGAGAAGTTTACGATCTCGCATGATTAGAATTACTACCCATAGTGAGAACATGTGTTACATTTTGCAGTTAGCGCACAAAGGGTCTAATCCTCTTTGAGACTTGGTATCTTAAATGCAGAGGTCTTCTTTCTTGTTTGTTTTTTGATGATGGATTTTTTTCTTCTTGTAATTTTTATTTGTAACTATAGTGGGTTATAAGGTTGTAGGATTACAGGGTATAGTGCCATACCACACCCACCACCAAAGTTCTGTGTCCCCACTCACTCTCACCTCTTAAAAATAACATCGGGGAGTTGGGCGATAGTGCAGCGGGTTAAGTGCAGGTGGCGCTAAGCACAAGGACCAGGGGAAGGATCCCTGTTCGAGCCCCCGGCTCCCCACCTGCAGGGGAGTCACTTCACAGGCGGTGAAGCAGGTCTGCAGGTGTCTGTCTTTCTCTCCTCTCTTTCTTCCCCTCCTCTCTCCATTTCTCTCTGTCCTATCCAACAACAATGACATCAATAATAACTACAACAATAAAACAAGGGCAACAAAAGGAATAAATAAATAAATAAATAAAAATTTAAAAAAAATTAAAAAAAATAACATCATAGTTCTCACAAGTCTTACAGTGTCCTTTATCCTCCTCCTTCTCTTCCTCCTCTTTCTTTTCTTTCTTTCTCTCTTTCTTTCTCTTTCTCCTCCTCCTCCCCCTCCTTCTATGTTTCTTCTCAAGTTCTTATATATCAGTTTTCTTGATTCTACCCATGAGTGAAACCAGCTGGTAGTTGTCTTTCATCGTTTTTCTTACTTTGCTAAGAACAGTCACCTCCAGTTCCATCCATTTTGTCCCAAAAGACACAATATCATCTCTTTTGATTGCAAAGTAATATTCCATGGAAGATACATTCCATAGCTTGTTTAACCCAGTAATCTATTGATGGGCATTTAGGTTGCTTCCACTCTTTGGCCACTATGAATAAAAATGCTTAGGTCTTAAAATGCATGCCTTGGAGCCAGGCAATAGCTTGGCTGGTAGAGGGTTCAACCTGCCATGCATAAAATCCCAAGTTCAAGCCTCAGCACCATATGGAAACACCAGAAGATGCTTAAAGGATGGTTAAGCAATGCCGTAGTGTCTTTGTCTCTCTCTGTCTCTTACATTCACTCTCTCCCTTTATGTTAGTCTCTTCCTAGCTTAAATTAAAAGAATAAAAAACAGCCTGGGAACAGTGTAATCCTGCATATAAGACCCTGGTGCCATAAAATAAAATGAAAACAAAATAAATTCAAACTCAGAAAATTAAGTGAAACAGAAAAACACTATATTAACTAGTTTGGACTTTTATTACTTCTCAAGTCTGTGGTTGATCTCTGGGATCTATGACTTACTGAAACCTAAACTCTCTGAACCATGCTCTGTTCACCTGTCACATAAGATCACAGTAAAGATTAAGCATTCTGAATAAGAAAAATAAATGCTTAATAACAGGATATGGCTGATCAGTGGCCATTATTCTCTCATTGTTTTTCCATAATTTAAGGAAATTAATGTTTATTTCTTATATGGGACATCTGTTAGGCATGCAGTTGACAATAAGTTAATAGAGAGATTTACAAACCAAGCTGTATTAAAGTACATCTTGAGAGGAAAACATCTTTAAAGCATTTTCTTGAGTTTCTGTTTGTTTGTCATAGTTATGTGACTCTAAGACATTGTCCAAGACTGGGTTCAAGACACTGAATGAAGTAACACTCACTGGGGCTATAAAGACTACTGACAACAGAAGCAGGTGATACAAGTGGTGGCGGCTTTAACGTCCCCTATTTGAGGAAGCTGAGAAAGAAGGAAGTCCATCATTGTCCCAGAATTCTTATATAATGTGGGGGAACTATGGTTCCTACTGGAACTTACTCTTCTCATAGTGATAGACCCTGTGCCAATAGGATTCATAGAAAAGACTATTCTGCCTTTACCTGAGCTTATATTAATTTTTTCCTTGTTTAGAGATAAGAAAATCTCTCAAGGCAGCAATAGACAGCATAATGGTTATGCAAAGAGACTTTCATGCCTGAGGGCACTACCATAAGCCAGAGCTAAGCACTGCTCTGGTTAAAAAAATAAAGAAATCTCATGTCTTGTTAAAATTCGGAGGCACATGTCCTTCTCCCTTGAGGAGGCACTATGGGCTCCCTGAAGGAATGGGGCCAGTGCCTTAGAAACCAAGGGCATTACCGACTCCTCCTCCCCAACCCAGTTCACAGACATTTGCTATGAAAAGTGCCCATGCCGGGTGAGAATGAAGGCTCACTTCCACTGACTACCATGAACAACCATTTCCCCTGCATTAACCTCTCTCTTGAGTTGTTATCAACTATAAATTTTCTTCATACCCTGAGGTACCTCACATCTGATATTTTGGTGAAATGACATATTCTGTTCTTTAAAAGATCATACTCTCAGGGCAGGCAAGCTCTTTGATATTTGTGCCTTATTAATTTATGCAGAGTACTTCAGGAACCTGATGGCCTCTGTGTTTGTGAGTCACTGCCAGGTGCTATCCAGATCCTACTCACTCCACCCCCGCCAACTTTGAGACACTCATCCTTTTTAGTCAGGCTGATAAAAGTTATGCCATTCAAGAGGACACCCCCTTCCTGGGAGCAACCCACAGCTAATGATTGCCCATGGTAGAGACTGAAATTCATAGAAGGGCAAATTTGAGGACACTCTCAGTGCCAGAGCTGGGAAAAGTCACCCTGCTGCTCCCTGCTAGGTCCTGGCCTCTCATCCTTCTCAGGTATTGGTCCCAGTAAATACTTCCCAGCACATCACCTACCACAAATCCCAACTCAATTAGCTTTCTGGGGGAACTTAGTGAATGACATCCACTCCCTTCTCTGCCAACCATGTGGGTTTGCTCTAGCAATTTCCTTGCTCCAAAGATAAAGGGTGGAGCCATGGAGATAAAATCATTGCCACCAAGTCACACAGGGATGGAAGCCAGGGTGGCTGGTTTCCAGCTGTTCCATGGTCCTCCTGCCCAACTGAGGGAGCTGCTCTCAGCAGATGGGAGTTCTCTCCAAAGGAAAATGATTTAGCTTGAGGCACTCCAGGGGCCAGAAGGGGGCTGTATGAGCTGCAGCAAGGCCATCTCAGATTATTATCAGGGCTTTTAGAATCTGAGAAGCAAGAGAAAGGCAACAAATGTGAAGGTGGGAGGGCCCTGAGAAATGCAACATCTTAAAAATGTGGTCTGGATCTGTTTCCAGCACATGTAGATGTATGAAATGGAAATGCAACATAACCTCCTAGGGACTCCACAAATTAGGACTTGGGAACATGAACTGTGTTGGTGGGCTTGTACCCACTCTAAAAAATAGCGTCATTGGGCAAATTAATCAAGTAGCTTCAATTACAAGGGAATCATATCCACTAAGAAATGATTCTCAGATTCTTGAGGAGGGTTCTGCTAACATGTTGTTCATTTAAACAAATATGAAGAAAGTTCTTTCTACAGTTAACACTCAGGCAGTGATTCAGGGGTTGGGAATGAGGTAGTTTTTTTTTTTCTAATCAATTGCTTTTATTGTCACTGGAGCTTCATGACTGTGTGATTTCAGTAGTTGCAGCAGACTCCTCTTCTTTTTAGATAGAGAGGGAAAGAAGAAAGAAGAGGAGAGATACCACAGAATTACCTCACTGCTTGTGAAGCTTCCCTTTTATATGAAACTCCCACATGGTGACTAGAGCTCAAACTGGGTCTTTGTGCATGCTGAGGTGTGTGGTCTAGTTTATGACCTATTTCCTGGCCACTATATCAGCTGTATCTTTACTTTTAAATATTTTATTTATTTATTATTGGATAGAGACAGAGAGAAATTGAGGAAGGAGGAGGAGATAAAGAATGAGAGAAGCAGAGAGACACCTGCAAGGCTGTTTCGCCACTTGTGAAGCTTTCCCCCTGCAGATGGGAACCAAGGGCTTGAACCTGGGTCCTTATGCACTATAATGTGTGCATTTAACCAGGTATCCTATCACTTGGCCCTCTGGAATCAGCTGTATATTTATTAAAATTGTATTCACTCACTAATGAGAGAGAAAGGAAGAGAAAAGAGAGAGAAAGTGAACCAGAACTTCATCCTGGCACATACAATCCTGGGAATCAAATTCAATACCTCATACTTGACAGTCCAACACTGTATCCACTGAGTCACTTCCTAAGCCACGTAACATGTTTCTTTTTTCTTTTCTTTCTTTTTTTTTTTTTTTACCAGAGTACTGATCAGCTCTTGTTTACGGTGGTGTAGGGAATTGAACCTGAGACTCCAAAGCCTCAGGCATGACAGTCTGTTTGCATAACCATTATGCTATCTACCCCTACCCACATAGCATGTTTCTTAAACTTCAGTGTGCATCTCCAGATGGTTCTTGGAAGTAGGAAAGGGAGAGCTCCCAACCATGGAAATGTACCCTTGAAACTTCAATCTCACCTAATGATTTTGAAAATGAATATTATTTTGATATCCAAACAGGCATGACTGTTCACAACATAGGATATAAATCTTTTGCCCATTTTCAAGAAATCCACTAAGTGTAGGATATTCATGCTGAGAGTCAGAAGAGTTGGTATAATGGGAATCTTTGAGCCTCAGGTAGGCAAAGGTAAAATGAAAAGCATCCAGTTCTCAGATAAGAGTCCCAAATAGCCACAGGCCACTGGGTGTTTCTAAAAGGAATTAGTGTCTAAGATGGAACTTGAAGAGTAAGTAGAATTTGACAAGTAGAGGAAAAAAGAGGGGAGGAGATGCAGGAAGGGCTTTTCCAGGAAAGAAAAGAAGGTGAGCAAAGGGGAGATCATGGAAAGCAAGAGATGAAGAGAAAACAGTTTGCCTTGGGAGGAGAGTAAGGTCCTATATGGAAAACAGTGGTGGAGAAAGCAAAATAAATCTTGAGATGGTGTAGTTAAGAGTCTAGAAAAGCAAATTAAAAGGAAGTTACTGAATAAGGGGTACCAGAGAGTAGAGATTGATGAGCTTGGCTTAACCCAAGTCCTGTGGCATAAAATACTGACCTCAGAATGCACAGGGGAGACAGCATATGGCCCCTGATTTTGTCACTTTCATACTGGGGGCAAGTCATTAAACCTACTAGTGTCAGTTTTTCCATCTGGAAAATAGGGTTAACAAAAGAACTCTTTCATTTTATTAGTGATTAAGAAAATAAAACTATTTTATTTTATTTTTTTATTAATATCCACACTATTCCTACCAAGCAGAGTTCTGTATCCCCACCCCCTCTGTTGGAAGCTACAACAGTTCTCCCAAGGTTACAAATATGGGTTATTATTTCTACAACTATCTGTCTACATTTGTATACATTTTCCTATTTTTTTCCATGGGCAAAATCACACCTACACTTACTACTACTTCTGACTGTCCTTTCTTTTTTCCTCTTCTCTCTCTGGGTGCTAATAGAATTGGAGTTCAGAGTCCTCTGGTCATCTCTCCTCCCCCCAAAAAAACTTATCCTCCACTGGGAGTATGGCCAAAGTAATTTTTGATGTGCAGAAAGTGGGAGTTATGTATTCTGTAATTGTTCTCCACTGGACATGGATGTTGGCACGTCATTCCATCCCCCAACCTATTTCTGTCTTTCCCTGGTAGGGTAGGACTCTGGAGAAGTGAGGTTCAGGAACACACTGGTGAAGTTGTCTACTCAGGGAAGTCAGGACGGAATCTTGATAGCATCTGAAACTTGGTGGCTGAAAGGCAGTAAGATATAAAGCAGAGCAAAATAATAAACAAGAACCAAAAAGTATGAAGAGAGAAGATGAGAATAGGGATTTTAGGGTAGAAAGAAGTCAGGAAACCTATTTTAGTTATGTTCCTGGGGCCTACAATATTTGTAGTACTTGCTTGAGTTTGATAGCTAACATGAAGTTGGACAAAAATATTGTTTGAGAAGATGGTGTCAGAGTTGAGAAAAAGGTTAGAAAGTTGGATTAGGGCAGAAAGTAGCTACCAGTCTTGAAGAAAATCTAAGAATAAAATTAACTGTTTACTCCATCCACATGACCCAGGGCCCATATATATTTATGTTTAATATAGGAGCCTGTGTAACCTCTGAGTCCCTGTCAGTCTGAGCTTGCAGTTCATGGTCACAGCTGGGAACATTCTAGGTTGCAATAATTTCCGAAACAGTCTTCCTCAAGTAGCAGGGTAGGATGACACAGCCTTCCTTCAGAAAGTGGGGCAGTCCCAGCTGTTGCCACACAAAAGAACTAGTTTCTTGAGGGTCTAGGAGAATGAAATGATAACAGGAGAGCAGCAGGATAGCTCACGTGGATAGTGTGCCACTTTGCTATATGCATGACCCAGGTTTGAGCCTGTCTCCACCACACTGAAAGAAGTTTTGGTGGTGTGGTGTCTTTATCTTCAATTCTTTCCTTTCTTTCTTACTTTCTTTACTTCTTTATATCTTTTTCCTTTCCTCTTCCTTCCTTCCTTTCTTCCTTCCTTCCTTTCTTTCTTTCTTTCTTCCTCTCTTTCTTCCATTCTATCTTTCTTTCTCTCACCAAAGTTACGCTCAGCTCTGGCTTATGGTGGTATAGAGGACTAAACTTGGGACTTTGGAGCTTCTCACATGAGGGTCTTTTTGCATCACCATGATGTCATCTCCCCTACCATGTTTCTGTCTTTCTAGCTGAAAAAAATCAGGCTAGAGCAATAAAGCCCTAGTGACAATAGACAAACAAACCAGGAGAATAGTACTGACTGAATACAGTATCTGCTGTATCACAAGTATTTAATAAACTATTGCAACAATTATTATATGACTATAATAACACAAAATAATCTCTGCCTATTATAATGTAGCATTGTTATATGGTTCTCAAGATTATCAAGAAAAAGTAGGAAGAAATCAAGAGGAAGCCAGATGAGCTCTGATCAGGGAATGCCAAAGAAGAAAGGTGCCAAGGCAAACATTTTGCTTTAAAAATTGTAAGATGATCTGAAGTTATTCAATAAGGCAGAATTTCTACAAGTTACAGCCTGCTAGCCTTCCGTATAGTTATGTCTGGAGAAAAACAGAATGTCATTTTTTAAAAGATTTCATTTATTTATTAATGAGAAAGATAGGAGGAGAGAGAAAGAACCAGATACCACTCTGGCACATGTGCTGCCGGGGATGGAACTCAGGACCTCCTGCTTGAAAGTCCAAAGCTTTATCACTGCGCCACCTCCCGGACCACCAGAACATCATTTTTGAAAGTTCCTCTAAGTTGAGAAGAGCTTTCACAATGTTCTTTCCCCCTCCTCCCACCACACAGGGGGCAGTCATTAGAAAACCAAATGGCTCCTTAAGGATAAGCTTGAGGGGCCTGGGAAGGAAGACAGGGATGTAAAGGAAGAATATGGACGAATATGTCCTCTAGGACCTCCCTGAATAATAATAGACAAGATCTCTAGATGGCATCAACCGCTTCCCTTGCTTTCTTCTTGACAAGTACCATCTTCTTTCTGATGCCCGCCTTTCAGCAGCTCTAGCCAGTTACTAGTAACTGGGGTTTCCTCCAAACTAAGGTCACGCAGTCTATCTCCACTGATATTTCTCTTTCATGCTGAAACCAACATAATTTCCAATGCATAGAAATCTTTGCTAGAGATTTTGACTGACTTGCTAGCTAGACTTCTGCTTCCAACGTACTTCCTCACACCCCAAGTCCCTACTAACACTAAGCATCTATAATTTTGTCTTTTAGTTAAATATCTTGGCTTTTCTGGATATTCTCTCAATGCCCCAGTTGCCTCCAAAATGAATGAACTGAATTTGTTTACTGGCATTTAGTTCAAGTTTCTCATGCAAGCCTCAACTCATGGTTTCTAATTCTTGGTTGATAATCCTCTTTTCCTAGGAGAATGTCAGCAGCTCAGTGGTGAGTGCAGGATTGTATTCTTTACATCCGCCTTACATGTGATTCTGTGTCCTTATGTCATAGGTACATAGTACATTGTAGAACAGATCAATAGAGCTATGTTTGTTAGGTATTCTACACACTGGCACTGAAAACCATTCCCTCCTTCCAGTCCTCCCAGCTGCTGTGCAAACTTATTGTGAAACTTTGCATCTCTGAACTTTCCCTCCTACTGCTCCACTGCTCATCATCTTCTCTTTTTCAAACACCAAAGACATAGCCCAAATGTATCCCTTCTCCTGACTCAATTCTTACACATTCCCCTCAAGTGGTAGATACCCCTCCCACTGGGGAGCTCTTTTGTGTGATGCACCATTCTATGCCCTTGTCATAGTAGCTTCCTTTTTTAAAAAATATTTTTAAATTTATTTTTTATTGTTGTTGTAGTTATTGTTGTTGATGTCATTATTATTAGGACAGAGAGAAATGGAGAGAGGAGGGGAAAACAGAGAGGGGGAGAGAAAGATAGACACCTGCAGACCTGCTTCACTTCCTGTGAAGTGGCTCCCCTGCTGGTGGGGAGCCAGGGACTGGAACCAGAATCCTTACTTCAGTCCTTGTGCTTTGCACCACTTGCACTTAACCTGCTGTGCTACCGCCCAACTCCCAGTAGCTTCCTTTTATACTTACTTGTCTTCACTGAAGATACCCATATTTTTTCTTCTCTGAGGATGAAGATACCCATATTTTTTCACCACTGAAAAAGTGTAAAACTGATTTGTAAAGTTTTTATCACCTTTTTGTCAGTGGATGAGATACACTTGTATGATTCAATGTCACAAAAATAGGAAGCGGTCACTTGGGAAGTCTTTCTTCTTCTCCTCCTTCTTTTTATTAGTGATTTGATGGCAAACGCTAGAAGAAGAAAAGTGCTTTGATAATGATCAACAAGATTGTGGGATAAAGGGGGTACAATTCCATACACTTCCCATCATCAGAGTTCCGTATCCCATCCCCTTCATTGGAAACTTCCCTATTCTGTATCCCTCTGGGAGTATGGACCAAAGATCTTTATGGGGTGCAGGAGGTGGAAGGTCTGGCTTCTGTAATTGCTTCTCCAGTGTACATGGGCATTAGCAGGTCGTTGAATACCCCTATCCTGTTTCTATCTTTCCCTGGTAGGATAGGATTCTGGGTAGGTAGGGTCCCAGGACACACTAGTGACGTCATCTTCCCCCGCAAGTCAGGTTAGTGTCATGGTAGTATCTGCAACTTGGTGACTGAAAACATTCAGGTGGGCTAAAAGTATTTTCTGGGGAGATGGTGTCAGAGTTGGGAAAAGGACTAGTAAGCTGGCTCATGGTAAAGTAGCTCTCAAATATGGGAAAAATATAGAAATACCATAAATCCCATCAATATGACCTAGGGCTCCGTCTATTCATATTCAGCACATGAAACTGTATAACCTCTACATCCCTGTAGTCTGAGCTTGCATTCCATGGTCACAGCTAGGAACATTCTAGGCTGCACTCATTTCAGGAACAGTAGGCAGAGTAGGTTGACCCAGCCTCCTTTCAAAGTCTTGTTCTCAGTCACATCCTGTCTCTCCCCACCCCCTCCCCCCACCCCCAACCCTGCCTGCCCCCAAAATATACAGGAACCCACTTGTATTAGTTGCTTTTGTGTAGTTTAGTGTCAATACGTACAAATAAGAACACATAGTCTTTTTTAACATTTCTTATGCAAAAGGCAGTGGGCCAGACACATGGTTATGCAGTGTTATTTTCACATATCTTTGAGAGCTTTTCAGATAATTCTCCTTTTGTCATAGCTGCATTGTGTTCCACTGAGTACAGTCACATGCTACTTAATGACCTTTCAGCAAAGATGGGCTGCATGCATTATAACAATAGCCCTGTGGCTAGCTCAACTAGCAGTAGGCTACCTCATAGAGGTTTGCGTAATTATACTTTTTTAACATTTGCGCAGTGATTAAATCACTTAACAATGCATTTCTCGGAATATGTTTTTATCCTTAAAAACACAAAACTATGCCTGTGTTTATTCAGCCTTTGAATTGTGTCCAATCTTTTGCTATTTTGTGAATGCATAGGTATGCATCTGTAGGATAAATTCCAGAAGTGTAATTTCTGTGCCAAAGGATCTATGCATTTGCACTTCCATAAGCCAGACTGACAAGTGCTCTAGTTTAAAAAAAATGAATAAAAAAGATTCAGAGTCCTGACTAACTTTCTAGACCCCAGGATCCTCCTGGATGGCCAAACCACTTTACAGAGAGAGTAGAGTAAAGTGATTCAAACTAACAGTAGTAAATATTATTTGCTATTTAAACTTATTAGACACTAGCCAATACTTTAAGTGTGTGTGTGTGTGTGTGTGTGTGTGTGTGTGTGTGTGTGTAGAAGGCATTAGCAAAGGCTACTATTAAAAGAAAACTATTATTCACAAGCATTATCTGTATTTTTCAGCATTGCTGCACTCACATCCTTATATAAGGTCTCTGTCTTAAACTAGTTTATTAGCTATGCCTAGAACATGTTAAGAGTTCAAACATTTTCTTAAAGTTACTTACTCATATGGCTGTAATTTAAAAACTGTCCATTAGACTGAAAGCATCTGATCCAATGATCCATCTTAACATTACAAGAAGATGAACTATATCATGCTATAGGAAGTACCATGCTTGTATATTATAAAAAAAAAAAAAGTAAAAGTCTACATCTAACATCTTTAGATCTAAGAGAGCTAAGACCTACACCACCCTGAATAAGCAGAATATAAAGAATAATTGCTGAAGCTATTAAATGAATGGGATGTGATTAGCCAAATCTAAATAGTGGAAAATTCTAAAAAAACAAAAAACAGTGACTTTGGAAGTGGGAGCATGTGAACACACATATGGGTATGCTATGGATTATATTCTGTAATCTTACAATCTAATAACCCACTATTAGTCACAAATAAAAATGGTAAAAATCTTCCAAAGATGACACCATCTCCCAAGACAATAACTTGGGTCCACCTGCATATTAGATGTCAGGCTCAGGAGAAAATTAATAAAGGCATGGGCCACTTGGAATATAACTAATAGCTTTTTCTTTTCCTTCAGGTTTATTGCTGGTGCTCAGTACCTGCACCACAAATCCACTGCTCCTGGAGGCTATTTTTATTTTCCCCTTATCTTGCCCTTGTTGTTTAACATTGTTGTGGTTATTGTTGTTGTTATTGATGTCATTGTTGTTGGATAGGACAGGAGAAATGGAGAGAGGAGGGAAAGACAGAGGGGGCAAAGAAAGATAGACACCTGCAGACCCGCTTCACCACTTGTGAAGCGACCCCCCCCCCCGAAGGTGGGGAGCCAGGGGCTCAAACCGGGTCCTCACACCAGTCCTTGCTATTGGCAGCCATGTATTCTTAACCTGCTGTACTACCACCAGACTCCCTAACCTACTACCATTTTCCAAAATGGAGACCCCAAATCTTCCTCTGCAATATTCTTGCCTTTAGGTTCATGATCAGTCAACCATCTGTTCTGCTTTATATCTTAACTCTTTTTCAGCCACCAGGTTTCAGATGATACCATGATGCCAACCGGACTTCCCTGAGCAGATGACCCCTCCAAGTGCCCTGCAGCCCCTTTTCCTCAGAGCCCTGCCCCACTAGGAAAAGAGAAAGACAGGCTGGGAGGATGGATTGAACTGCCAACACCCATTTTCAGCAGGGAAGCAATTACAGAAGCCAGACCTTCCACCTTCTACACCCCACAATGATCCTGGGTCTATACTCCCAGAGGGATAAAGAATAGGGAAGCTATCAAGGGAGGGGATTGGATATGAAGTTCTGGTGGTAGGAACTGTGTGGAATTGTACCCCTCTTATCCTATGGTCTTGTCAATATTTCTATTTTACAAATAAAAATTATAATAAATTTTTAAAAATGGTAAAACAATGAGAAAAGCAAGAGCTTGTAGCCTATAAAAGTAAAATTTTAATAAAAGAAGTCCAAGAGATATATCAACAAATAGGAAGGCTAACTCTATTTGAATCATGAGTCAAACAAATTAACTATAAAGCTCATACTTAGATTAATCATGAAAATATAAACACTGATATACTATCAATATTAAGAAATCATTGTTATTTAGGTATATAGTAGTGTTGTAATTTTGAATTATTTCTTACAAATTTTAATCTCTTAATAGCCCATACTAAAATACTGATAAAATGGCAGCTGGGCCTAACTCTCTCTGTATATGTGATATATACACAGATGATATGTATAATATACATGATATATTCCAATACATTCCTTATCCATGCCTACTATGTCAGACACTATCAAAGTGCCTCATTCTTCCACTGAGTCAAAACTCAATGAGTTTCCATGAGACATTTGCTGTATTTCCCTATCAGAGCCACAAAAGTATAAATATCTTTCAGTTTTAGGGTTGTCTCTAAATAAATTGGGACATCATATAAATCTGATAAGATGATAGTGGTTTGACAAGACTTGACATTTTCAGTTTTTTTTTAATATTTTATTTATTCCGTTCTTGTTGCCATTGTCTTTTTATTGTTGTAGTTATTATTGTTGTTGTTATTGATGTCGTTATTGGATAGGACTGAGAGAAATGGAGAGAGGAGGGGAAGACAGAGAGGGGGAGAGAAAGATAGACACCTGCAGACCTGCTTCACCATTTGTGAATTGATATCCCTTCAGGTGGGGAGCCAGGGCCTTATGCAGGTCCTTGCGCTTAACCCGCCACGTGCGCTTAACCCGCCATGTTTGCTTAACCCACTGCGCTACCACCCGGCTCTTCATGGGTTTTTTTTGTTTTGTTTTATTTTTTTTTAATTATCTTTATTTATTTATTAGATAGAGACAGCCAGAAATCTAGAGGGAAAGGGGTGATAGAGAGGGAGAGGGACAGAGAGACACTTGCAGCTCTGTTTCATCACTCACAAAGCTTTCCCCCTGCAGGTGGGGCCCAGAGGCTCGAACCTGGGTCCTTGCACATTGTAACAAGTGTGCTCAACCAGGTGCGCCACCACCCGGCCCCTTGTTGTTTGCTTTTTTTACTGCAGACATTGTCAACATGTCTTTACCTCTTAGAATCCTTCCTCTAAGAGGAACACAGAAAATGATAAAGCAAAAGCCACCATTAAACGCTTACATGTGTAAGACATAGGGGTAAATGTATATTCAACTCTGCCAGGCTAGTTTCGCAGGTGGGAGGGATGATCCAGGAACCAAACTCCGGGTGGTAGCAATACAAATCTTTAATCATGTGGGGCCCCAGAGTCAGCGTGAGTGTAGCAGGTTAAACCATGTGAAGCTAGCTAAAATGGCCGGTGTCAGCCTCAGGGTCTGCACGCCTGACCTCCTCTAGATCCGGACGTGGCTTTTATAGGATAAAACTGAAAGTGGCAAGTCAGAAACAGAAATGGCTTGGAAAGGGGGTGGAGAAAGGAAAAAGCGGGCTAAGCTAGAAACTTCCTTAGCAACTGTTGAGGTTTTAACTGGTGGGATTAATGTTACCCTGTAGGCAGGGCAGGTCTCCAGGTAGAAAGAAGATAGATCAAAGGTATGGAATTGGGTGGGGATCTTTGAGGCAAAACAATGATTATGTAAATAGGCCATAGTATCAGGAATTCAGGGGAGCTGACTTAATGCCTGACAAACTTAAATTGTTCTTTTTTAAATTTTTTTTATTATCTTTACTTATTGGATAGAGACAGCCAGAAATCAAGAGGGAAGGGGGTGATAGAGAGAAAGAGAGACAGAGAATCACCTGCAGCCCTGCTTCACCACTCATAAAGCTTTCCCCCTACAGGTGGGGTGGTGACTCGAACCTGGGTCCTTGCAACATTGTAATACATGCACGTAACTAGGTGCGCCACCATCTGGCCCCAACTCAAATGGTATATATATATATATATATATATATTTTTTTTTCCTTTTGTTGTCCTTTTTTTTATTGTTGTTGTAGGTATTATTGTTGTTGTTGTTGATGTCATCATTGTTAGATAGGACAGAGAGAAATAGAGAAAGGAGGGGAATACAGAGAAGGGGAGAGAAAAAGAGACACTTGCAGACCTGCTTCACCGCTTGTGAAGTGACTCTCCTGGAGATGGGGAGCTGGGGGCTCAAACCAGGATCCTTGCTCTTTGGTCCTTGCTCTTTGCGCCACATGCGCTTAACCCGCCACATGAGCTTAACCCTCTGTGCTACCACCTGAATCCGACTCAAATGGTTCTTAAGACTATTGCTTCATTCCTAAACTTGACAGAACTCAAATGGGTCTTCAAAAAAATAGCCAGAGTAGCAGTCTAGAACTTCATGCAATGAGTTAAGGTCTTGGACTCTTAAGCATGAGGTTCCAAATTTGATTGCCAGCATAACACAAGCCAGAATGATGTTTAGGTGCTATTTCCTCCTTCTTGCCCATGAATAAGCAAATAAATCTTTTTTTTTAAGTGTTCATAGTCAATTGTTCCTTTACCTATTCCTAAATGTGAACTTCCTGCTCATCTATCTTTCATACTCACATACAATATAAAGATCAAAATGTTCAGGCTGAGGCTGTGCATGCAATTTGAGGTACAGTTTTCTAATTTTAAGTTTATCGGAAAAAAAAAACAAACTTCCATCAGTAATCTCTGCATTTCCTTGGGGAGGATCTTTCCTTATCACCTTCCCCATTTGTCTTTTTAAATTTTATTAGTGACTTAACATTTATTCGAAAATTATGAGATAACAAGGATATAATTCCACACCGTTCCCACCACCAGAGTTCTCTATCCCCATCCCCACCATTGAGAATTGTAGTAATTCTCTCAAGGTCACAGATATGGGTTTACTGTTATTTCTGTGAATATCTATATTTATATTTATCCTTTTTTCCCTGTTGTCCTGTATTCTCTTCCCTTTTAAGTCACATCTACACACATTGCTACTTCTGAATGTTCTTTAATTTTTTGTCTTCTCTCTCTGGGTCCTGATGGAATTAGAATTCAGAGCCCTCGAAGGATGACAGAGGACCTAGTGGGAGTTGTATTGTTATATGGAAAACTGAGAAGTGTTATGCATGTACAAACTATTGTATTTACCATTGAATGTAAAACATTAATTCCCCAATAAAGAAAATTAAAAAAGAAAAAAAAAGAATTCAGAGCCCTCTAGTCATTTTCCCCTAATATTTTTTTTCCTATGGGAGTATGGACCAAATTCTTAATGGGGTGCAGAAGGTGGAAGGTCTGTCTTCTATAATTGCTTCTCTGTTGTATATGGGAACTGGCAGGTCAATCCACACCTCCAGCCTGTGTCTATTTTTCTCTAGTGTGTAGGGATATGAATAGATGATGTTCCAGGACATATTGGTGAGGCTGTCTGTTCAGGGGAGTTAGGATAGCATCATGATAGCTCTGCAACTTAATGGCAGAAAGGCAGTAAGATATAAAGCTGGACAAAATGATTAACAGGAACCAAAAAGTAGGAATAGAGCAGATAAGAATAGGGATCTTGAGGTGGAAATAAGTGAGAAGGTCTATTTTAAGTATGTTCATAGGTGCCTATGACTTAAGTAGCTTTTGCTTGAATTTGATAGCCCATTTGTCTTTCTTAATGAACTGGGTTATTGTGCTTGAGACACAGAACAGCTAAGTCTATCATCTTTTCCCACAAATGTTAGCATCCAACTGTGATAATTAAATTAGATATCACTGTTGGAGTATTTGCTTTCTAATCTTTTTGTGATCTTACTCTTTTGTTGACTTTATTGATATAAAATTTTACTGAAGGGCCAGGTAGTGGCACACCTGGTTGAGTGCACACTTTACAATGCTCAAGGACCCAGGCTCAATCCCCTGGTCCCCACCTAGAGGGGGAAAGCTTCACAAGTGGTGAAATAAGGCTGTAGGTGTCTCTCTCCCTCTGTGTATCCCCCCTTCAATTTTTTTCTGTCTCTATCTAATAATAAGTAAATAAGATAGGGTGGGGTAGATAGAATAATGGTTATTCAAAGAGACTCTCATGCCTGAAGCTTCGAGGTCCCAGATGTAATCCCCTGCACCACCATAAACCAGAGATGTCCAATGCTCTGATAAAAATAAATAAATAGAATTATATTGATACATGCATATAGAATTGATATGTTGAATTCAAAGAAGACCAACATTTTTATTTTTTATGAAAAAATATTTATTTATTGGTTCATTTTTGATATTTTATTAATTGAATAGAGGCAGAAATCAAGAGGGGAAGGGAAATAGATAGAGAGAGACATTTTCAGCACTGATTCACCACTTTTGAAGCTTTTTTTTCCTGCAGATGGAGAGTAAAGGATTGAACCTGTGTCCATGTGCACTGAAACATGTGCTCTCTACTGGGTGCACCCAGGCCTGAACTGAACTCCTATTTGAAGAAATATCTGAGAACTCTCCTAAATGGAGGAAAGAGACAGGCACTCAGATCCAAAAAGTTCAAAGACTTTCAAATAAAATAAATGCAGATAGACACACACTAAGACACATAATTAAATTGACAAATATGAAAGGTAAAGAGATAATCCTAAGAGCAACAATAGGAAATAGTCACATGTAAGGGGAGATGCTAGCCATTCTGATGGTGACAAATGCCACACTTTGATTGGTAACTTCAGAGAGAGTGAATCTTCTAGCTGATGTAATGATTTTGCACAAAACAACTCTACCTGTGAATTGGAACAGCAGTCATCCAATTTCATTTGTTTCCCCCATCTCAAGGCCTACAAATTGTTTATGATATTGTGGACAGCAAAGAGAATGCCAAGTTATTTCTAATAACCACAAAAAAAAAAAAAAACTACCTACTGGTCCATGATGAAGAGACAATCTACAGATAAGCATGGCACTGAGATATGGCAACATATACAGCATGACCTCCAAGGTGGTCAGCCCTGGGACTCCTTGATCCCTGGCTTTGCCTGTACTTGCTTCCAGAGAATCCTGTGGAGAAGTTGACTCTTGGTTTCTGAATTCTCCCACCACTAGTGGGATAGGCTTATACCTGAACTGTCTAGATTTGTCTCCATTCCCAAGCCCAGCTGTCCTAGAAAAAAAAAAAAAAAAAAACACTTATTAGTAAGTGGCCTCTCAGGGAGGAGGGTAGGTAGTATAATGATTATGTAAACAGACTCTCAAGGTTCAATCCCTCTACCACCATAAACCAGAGCTTAACAGTGCTTTGGTTAAAAAAAAAAAAAAAAAAAAAGTGGGAGTAGGGTGGTAGCACAGCTGGTTAAGCACATGTGACACAAAGCTCAAAGACTGGAGTAAGGATTCCAGTTTGAGCCACTGGCTCCCCACCTGTTGTAATTTAACTTAAAAAGAGGTTTGGTTGGGGGCTGCTGCAGCATGTAAAAGGATTCACAGCAGGGAGCTGGGAACTGGTTTAAACAATACAAGGTTTATTAGGGTGAAACAGGTAAAAGGCAAAGTAAGCAATTGTCATCAAGGGTTAAGAGAATGCTAAGACCATAAAGTCTGAGTATAGTTATCAAAAGTTTAGTCCCATAAGATAAACAATTATCAGCTCTGGTAAAAAGTTGCTCATAGTTGTAGAGCGGTCTAAAAGTTTACCAGCTAGCAGAGTCACACGTGTTCAGTTCCCAGGAGAAGTAGCCATAGCGGATACTCCACCAAGATGCATCTGACCAGGAGAAGCAGCAGCAGCCAAAGAGATCGACTACTCACTGGCTGTACTTTTAAGTTTATTCATCCCACCCACAATGCTTTGTATACCAGCACAAAGCACTGGATCCACCCACACAGTCCACCATGCACCTGAGCAGATCACTGCATACTCTGTTGCCAAGGCTGATGTCAGCACTGTGCTGGGACTTCCATCCATGGTTGCCAGTATACTGCATCACCACACCCAACTGCACTTCACAAGCCATGAAGCAGGTCTTCAGGTGTCTTTCCCTCCCCCTCTGTCTTCCCTTCCTCTCTCGATTTCTCTCTGTCCTATCCAGCAATGATGACAACAATAATAACTATAACAATAAAACAAGGGCAACAAGAAACAACAAAATAAATCCCTTTGTGGGCTCCCCTTGCCCTCAACTTGGATCAACAATGGTAGAGAATGTTCCGTCCTCTGAAGGGAGGATGGACAACATACTCTATGCTACACCTGAGGAAGATGGGTCAATATTGGGACAGCTTGGAATGTTCCTACTCATGACCACAGAATGTGAGCACAGATCTACAGGGATGCAGTGGTCACATAGGCTCCTAGGCTGAATATGGGCCCCAGACCAAATCAAATAGATGGGGTTTAAAGTCAACAATATTTATACCCCTTTCCCATATTAGGGAGCCACTCTCTTCCCTGATCCAGCCTTCTGTTCCTTTTCCAACCATGACATCATCTCCCCAGACAATAACTTGGATCCACCTGTATACCAGATTTCAAGCTCAGGTAAAAAAAAAACTAGTATAGTCATAGGCTCTTTGAAATATAACTAAAATATGCCTACCAGCTATCTACAAAATATAACTAAAATATGCCTACCAGCTATCTACAGTGCACCCAACTCTTCATATGTACTATTCCAGCCTTTAAGTTCATGACTGATCAACAATTTGTTTGGCTTTGTATATTAACTCTTTTTTTAGTCACCAGGTTCTAGATGCTAGCATGATGCCTTCCAGACTTCACTGGACAGATAGCCCCACCAATGTGTCCTGGAGCTCCACTTCCCCAGAGCTCCACCCTACTAAGGAAAGAGACAGGCAGGCTGGGAGTATAGATCTACCTGTCAACACCCATGTTCAGTGGGGAAGCAATTACAGAAGCCAGACCTTCCACCTTCTGCATCCCACAGTGACCTTGGGTCCATACTCCCAGAGGGATAAAGAATAGGAAAGCTATTCAAGGGAGGGGATGGGATAGGAAGTTCTGGTGGTAGGAATTTGTGGAGTTGTACCCCTCTTATCCTATGGTTTTGTCAATGTTTCCTTTTTACAAATAAATAAATAATCAAGGGCAACAAAAGAGAATAAACATATAAATAATTTTTTTTAAGTGGCCTCTCAAGTCAGAGTGTCACTGCCCAATTCCTCTAATAATGTCTTTTTGCTACAGTCCTTAGAACACTGTTTGGAGGTGGGATGAGAGGCCCAAGATTCTTTAATACTCCAGCTGGGGACAACCTACATTGCATTATACTGACAGCTGAGGTCATGAAAACAGAATTGGGGTTCCACATTTCACAAGAGTTGAAAGGCTTCTTATGTTAAAGTAATAATATATTTTTAAAGACACTGAGGTACTTTAAAGTTGATAAAGTGCTTAAAGGAAACATTCCTTCTATACACAGACATAGAAGCTGTTTCAGGTGTTGAAGTGCTGAGCTGAGAAGGATAGCACTGAAATACTGGAAGATTGCAATCACCACTGACACAGAAAATAAACCACTAATGGAAGCTAAGAGGGGATACAACACAGTCACTTCCAAAGAAAACAGGTATTTTATTGATGAAAAAATAAAATGTGCTTTACCTAACCAGATTTCTGCAAATAAAGTGGGTGCCAACTTGGATGTTTAGTCCCTAGTCAGGACCACAAACACAGCTGATGAGCAGGCATCAAGGTCAGACCTCACCTAGTGACTGAAACCCTCACAGCTGCTCCTGCACTGTGCCCCATGTCACATTCCGGTTCCCCAACTGACCTAGACTGACCCGCTCCTTCTGGTCTTCACAGTAAGAACTGAAGTTTCCTGTGTTCCTTATATTTTTACACATATTATCTGGCATTATTTGTTTTGCAACAGCTGTTGGAGGCTAAACCAACCAGATTTTCCCCCATTGCACAGATGAGGACATTGAGGAACGAAGACTGGTCACTCAGATTAAGATCGGAACCTGGCGTCTGGTATCTGGTGTTACAGTGCACACATGTATAGTGACACACAGGAGGTAGAGATAGTAAGGCTTAGAGGCTGTGTTCTCCATTCAGAAGCTTTCGGTCCCTTCTACAAAGGTCAGTAGACAACCTACACAGAATTCCCATTAGGGATTACTAGCCGCTGGGTTATCCAGGCCCTGAATGTCTCCTGAACGCCCTCTAGTGTTCTACCTAAGAAGTGTATTGACTCTTCACTAGTGCCTTCAGGAGCAATTGGCAATCTAGTTGAGCCTTAAAAATACCTGGTTGAGGAGATTTCTGAAAGTAATGAATAAAATGAAGTCTCTACAAAATTTTAAGGTTTCAGTTATCTAACTATTACTTTAAAAAAATTTTTTATTTATAAAATGGAAATTCTGACAAAACCATAGGATAAGAGGGGTACAATTCCCACCACCAGAACTCCATATCCCATCCCATCCCCTGATAGCTTTCCTATTCTTTATCCCCCCTGGAAGTATGGACCCAGGGTCATTATGGTATGCAGAAGATGGAAGGTCTGGCTTCTGTAATTGCTTCCCCACTGAACATGGGCACTGGCAGGTCAATCCATCCTCCCAGTCTGTCTCTCTCTTTCACTAGTGGGGCAGGGATCTGGGGAAGTATGGCTCCAGGACACATGGTGGGGTCATCTGTTCAGGGAAGTCAGGTTGGCATCATGGTAGCATCTGGAACCTGGTCTGCCTATTACTTTTAGACTGGATTTCCTGGGTCCTGTGGGTTGTGGGTACACAAACCTTTAAAATTCACTGTAATTGTGGCTCAGGCTGGGGAGCTAGTTCCACCTGTCAGAGCACAGAATATGCATAACCAAGGCAATGGAGGTCACAAGTTCAATCCTTGACACCACCATATGTCAGCACTGAGCAGTGATCTGATCCCTCCCCTCCACACACACCCATAATAAACAAATAAGTCCTTTTTGAAAACTATGTCTCTATATTTTCTTGGGAGAGTAGATTTTGTTTTCAGTAAGTTCTCAAACAGTTTAATTAAAAAGCAACTAAGACCATTGCTGTCTTTGTTATTCAAACTCCTGGGTAAATAAAAATTTATTGTGAAATAGGCTAATTGTTGACAAAATAAAAAGTATCTAAGGTAGCACAATAAGTTTTCCTCTGTTTACTACCAGGAGCTAATTTAGCATTTTAAAATAGACATTAAAACTTGGAATTAGGAGACTCTGGTTCCTATGCCAGCTAGGTCCCAAGGAAAGTTTTGTCATTTTTCTGTCTCAGCTTTGTTACATGGTAGGAACAAAGCAAGATTTGCCTTTCCTATTAAATAAAATGGTTCAGTTATAAATTCAAATATCTCTTAGTTGTCTTGTGAAGTACTTTAACCCTCAGATTTCTCCATTAAAGTTTATACACAGTAGTTTCCTAAACTTTGCAAACTGACCTGATGAGAGGAAGAAAATTGGTCAGCAGTCAGTCACTGTGTATGGTTGAATACTTCAAAATCTTTTTCTACCTTTAAAAAAAAAGATTTTATTTATTTATTCATGAAGAAGATAGGGGATGGGGGCCAGACATCATTCTGGTACACATGCTGCCGGGGACTGAACTCAGGACTTTATGACTGAGAGTCCAATGTTTTATCCACTGTACCACCTCCCAGACCACTCAAAATCTTTTCCTGTAATGATTTATTTATTCATTAATGTGAGAGAGAAGGAAAGAGAGAAAGAACCAGAGCATCACTCTGGTACATGCCATGCTAGGGTTTGAACTCTGGACCTAACACTTAGAAAGTCCAGTGCTTCATCCACAGTGTCACTTTTTTTTTTTTGGATTTTATGACAGATGAGTACTGGAATGATAATACTGCTGCATCTGTCATTTCTTGGTTGAAAAGTTGTGAAATATTGCTACTTTCACAGTTCACAGTGGCCCCAAGTGGCCCTTCTAGATGTGAGACCACAGAGATGGAACACTGCTAAAGAAAGGCATGACAGGAAAAGCTTCAGAGTCTCCTTGACCTTCCTTGCTTACCCAGCATTTGATTCTGATTAACTCAGACCCACCTTATGGTATAGTACAGGAGGGTCATGGCACCTGATTGGACATAACATTTATTCAAAAATGTTTAACCAAATATGGTTACTGCTAACAAAATTCAGGTTTCCCTGCCATCCCCAAGATTACCTGTGTCACGCATTCATTCAAATGTTCCTAAACAGCAAGCATTCCAGCCCCTGTTGAAGTAGCCCTTCTCAAACCCTGTAATGTAATAGGGGCACCTATTTGAAATAATTTATATTCTTTGGTCTGGTGGCTTTGTATCGCCGAGTCTAATGACTGTTTCTATTTAATTTTTAAATGCTTAATTATAGTGGAACACTTCAACACCATTAAATTAAAACAAGCTACCAGCTCGCTCTTGATTGTGGCCTGGCATGCTTCCAAATGACGTTTACAGCAATATCAGAGATTTAATTCATACCACACATTTTGCTCACTTTGGCACAAAATGAGAAAATGCCTTCCACAAATCCACTGTAAGCTAGGAACGCTTCCACCGGGGAGCGAGTTGGGGCAGCATGTCTCATCTGCTAATGAGTTTTTAGTGTTTGGAGGAGAGCAGAGTCCTTGTTCTTAGGGTATAATGATTTTTCAATTTGGTTTTCATAAGGACTGCTTATATTACATTTTGTGAAAACTAATGAAATTACACATTTCTTGTAATCATGGCCTTATTTATACAGCCATGTGATTCGGTCTATTATTCGGACTTGGCAAATGAGCAGACAGGGTATGAATCCCAGGACTTTTGGTGTGGCAAGCATACTTTGTGAGTGCCACAAAACCTTACAACACAGGTATCTACCTATGAAGAGAGTTAAAGGCAACATAAGGAGCCTGTAAAATAATATTCCTTGGGAATGAATGTTAAGAGTTAGTTTGAGTCTTTACAACATCAGTCATGTGGGTATTGTTTGCATCTGACAGTTTTTCTTTTAAGATTAATGTGCTTATGAAAACCTTGTGCGTTACTCTATGAGGCAAACTCGAAATCCATCAGCATTACCATCGGAATGACACAATGCTGGGAGAGCAAACCATATGACAAACAGAATCTGGTTTTCAGAGGCCAGTGTGTGTTGAGGAGAAATGATCTGAAGCCAAATTTGGCCTCCTTCCAGAAATTCCTCCTGCAGCACTATTGGCAAAGCCCACAAAAGGGGGGGAGATGGTGGTGGCTAGAAAGGCTGAGAGGGAAGAGGGGAGAGCAGATGAACAGGGAAAGGGAAACAGTACCACAGGGAGAGGAGAGTCGGAAAGGAAGCATGATTGATTGGGAAACTTGGTCTTTATAGCAAACAATACTCATATGTAAAACTAAGTTGTGGAAGAACACTTTGTGAAAAATGGAACTTTTTCTGGATCATTAGAAAAAGTCATTTCTAACATCACCATTTGACAAGCAGTTGGTGATGTGCAGTTGAATACATGACAAGAAGTTCAACATCTGGTTGGATTTGAGAAGAAGGGAAAGGGAGAAGGTAGTGAATTGAGGGCAGAAGAACTACAGAGGACCTGAGTTGAAGAAAGAGCCTTGACACTCTGCAGTGAGACACTTGAGCTCCTGAGAAGGGGTAAAGAATCAGGACTTGGTCTCTAGGCCTAAAGGAAATCAAATCAATGTCAAGCTTGAATAAGCAGCAATGCCAGTGGAAGCAGATGTGTCAGGCAGTTGAAGAGCTCAAGATGAACAATCTTACAAAAATGGAAGTGGATGCCTGGCCAGACAGGCAAGATGGCAAGACAGGCTGGCACAGACTTACCCCAGCTTCTGAGTTGACAGCTCACTAAGCTGAGAAGCATGAGGAGATTTCCCATCCACCCATGCCCCACCCTTACCCCCATCATGTTGCCTACCATTTTGCTTGACTTCAGATAGTTTCCCTTTACCTCCACTTGGCCAGATGCTACTTTCTCTGCTCAGAAAGTGGGTGGCCAGAAATATAAGAGCACCATACTGCAGAGTTTCCTCAACCTGCGGCCTTTCAAATCATTTCCAAATGCAGCAGGCCCACAGAGAGCCAAGAGATTGCACTGGCTGCAGCAACTGCTCATTCAAGATGTGATGAATTGATTGGGCCCTGAGGTGGCAGTTGCCAGTGGATCAGGCCAAGAGTCTGTCAGTGCCCAGGGAAGTTAAGATACTGTAGAAGCACTGGGTTTTCACACCAGCCCAGCCCAGCGGGCTACTTGCAGCACTGACAGCTCTGAGAGAAGCTGCAAGGTGTGAGACATAGAATGAGGAAGGTAGACATGGCATTAGGTATAACAAGAGAACAAATCTGTCAGCTGCCCAGTGGTGGAGGCGACATCATGGCTGCTATCAGACAAAGTCCGAGCAAGCCAGGACCAAACTGAAACTATTCATCCTTTTTGTATAATGGCAGAGGTAATGTCACATCTGTTGCCAGACAAAGTCCGAACAGACTGGAACCTACTGCAGAGCTGGAAGTTCTTAACTGACCAAAGCTATTTGTTCTTTAATTACATTGATAATTTGAGGACTTATTGGCTATATTGCAAATACACAAGTATTACCTGGAAACAATAGAAAGAGATCCTCAGGGGAAGTACATAGTGACAGCAATTATGGCAGTGAGTGTGACAAGACTAAAAATGGCCTAGGAGCAGAAGCTACTGTACCCATTGAAAGGCTTTCAGAAATAGGAGCTACTTATCAGCACTACAACTTCTCAATCGGCTGGACATAGACCAAAAGCCAGAATTAAGGGTGGCTTATAGTGTGAGTGACAGACCGTGGTCTTCATCTAGTTATAAGAGGCCCTGTTGCTTACTTACCCTCACCCACAAACAACCTGCTTCCACTTACAGGTGTCCATGATGAGTATTAGGTTGTGTAGTTAAATAGTTAATGCTAGGATAGATGGGTAGAAGTAAGTAAACTTTCATTAGCTAAGAGTTAGTGAACTTTCATATATGCAAAGGTTAACCAGAAGAGAACACCTATGGTGTGTGCTTAATTTACAGCAGAAGATTTCTTTAGGTGGACAACCTACTATTATCTAGTTAGACCCATCCAAGAATGGGTTAAGAAAAGCTATTAGATTTAGCTCCAGAGAAAAATGTTTATTCATACAGAAGGTCAGAACAGGGAGATGGTCAAAACACAAATGGTCATTTCAAGGGAATCCTCAAGGAGAAATTTAGACTACTCCAGACCAAGGAAACTTTCAAGGGTAGATTTAGACTACCCCAGACCCAAAAAACTTTCAAGGGGAGATCAGGATGCCCCAGACCTAGGGAACTTTCTAAGGAAAACATAATAATAATAATAATAATAATAATAATAATAATAATAATAATAATGTTGTTTAACGTTATTCTTGATGTTAATGAAAACAATTATACATGATGTCATCTGTATCCTTGATGTTAATGAAAATAGTCTTACATAATGTCAACTATATCCGGGCAAAAAGTGTTTAAATAATAAACCTCTGCAGACAAAGGGCAGAGACACCGCTCTCCTGAACCTGAAGCAGCTAATGTGTCTCTCACTTCATTCATCTTGCTGACTCCCCCTTTCCTTCAGGGACTCTGAATTATTTTCACCGGGGCTGGCTCCCAGCAGCCCAGAATCATTCTTAGTCATCCATATGCCAGGCCTTAAAAAGCTATGTGTGGGGGCCAGGTGGCAACACATTCAATGCAAGGGTCTGACCCCAGTCCCCATTGGTAGGAGAAAAGTTTCACAAGCAGTTATGCAGTGCTGCAGGTGTCTGTTTTTCTCTCCCTCACAGTCTCCCCTCTCCTCTCAATTCTTTTCTATCGATATCCAATAAATAGTAAAAAAATTAAACTTTTAAAATTCAATTTTAAAAAGGAAAAAAAAAAAAACTTTGTGAGGAAGATAAATGGTGAGGCAACCAGTAAAGAACACAAGTTACCATGTATAAAGACCCAGATTAACCCCTATCTGCAGGAGGCAAGTTTCAGAAGCAGTGAATGTATCCTTCTCTTTGTCCCTTTCTCTGTCCTCTTTTGCCTGATTTCTCTCTGTCTCAATAATGAAGGAGGAGGGGGAAAGAGAAATAGTCACCAAGAAAAGTGAATTTGTCTTTTAGGCACTGAGTCCAGCAATAACCCTGGTGGCAAAATAAAAAATAAATAAATAAAAGAGGGGGAGGGAGAGAGAGATAGAAAAAAGAGAGAAAGGTGTATGTGAATGGTTTAGACTGGAGGTTTCTCAACACACACACACACACACACACACACACTTGTCAAGGAAAGCTGCAAGGCCTGACGCCTCAAGGTGGCTGGGCCCTGTGACTGCACCCTTCTCTCACTAATTCTCTGTGGGCTTATTCACAGGATGTGCAGTCAGTGGGTGGGCTACTCAGGATGTCCAGAGGGGAACCCAGAACAATAGTGATTAGAGTATGCAATGTGTAATGTCACCTTGGTGTCTGGTAAGCTGGGAGCAGAGATGCCTCTGCCCCTCTGCCACTGTCATTCAGTAGAGGTGGGTTTCTAAATGGCAGCACTGCAGGAGGAGCAATGGTCCAGAACTGTCAGGCTCATTTGACTTTATCCTCAAGAGAAGTCAGCTGAGAGAAATGACTCCCGTCACTCACTCTCTGGTTATCATTAGCACATCATTAACAAGCAAGCGCTTCCACCCCAGTCTGACTAGGAGTGATACCCAGGCCATGGATGTGTAAAGCTTGGTGGGAAAGAGCTCAGGGGTCACCAGCTTTTTACATCAACATCATCATAGGCTCAGTTCCTTGATGGAGCACAGGGTTATTAAGAATGAAGACCAATCTCTTGAAAAGAAATATGGAGTATATTTAAGCCTAGTGAAGAGAAGTAACTTTCTCACAGTAGTTAAGTGAATAAATTTTGCTGAATTCAAGTTGTTGAGAAGTTATTGTTTCTGTGATTCTCAATGAAAATGTCTTCATTTGAGAGTCAGGCGGTAGAGCAGCACAAAGCACAAGAACCAGTTCGAGCCCAGGCTCCCCACCTGCAGGGGAGTCACTTCACAAGTGGTGAAGCAGGTCTGCAGGTGTCTGTCTTTCTCTCCCCCTCTCTGCCTTCCACTCCTCTCTCCATTTCTCTCTGTCCTATCCAACAACAATGGCATCAATAATAACCACTACAACGATAAAACCAGGTCAACAAAAGGGAATAAATAAATATTTTTAAAAATTATAAAAAAAAGAAAAAGAAAATGTCTTCATTCCTTTCTCTGCCCCATACCCTTGCTCCAACAATCAACTCACTCTTTTATTCTTCCAAAACACACCATTCTCTGTGTGTCTTGGGAATGCAACACGCTACTTCTCTTTTTCCTGCTCTGTGGTGCACTTTGGAAAGATTCCTGTTCCATGAGGCTGTACAGACTGCCCATCCAAGGCTTCCTAAGCTCCAGAAAGTCACTAAATAGAAGAGCTTGCAGCAAAACAGGCATGGAGTCAGGGCACAAAGCCAGCTGGTACCACCAAGGAAGGGGTGCAGAAGTAAATTAATTCAGACTTTGGAAGGACAATAAAGAATGTGTCAGAGGGTCTTGAAAACCAGCATACTCTTTGACCAGGAAATTCTCTTACCACAACTTTATCCCCACATCCAAAATACATATGTAACCCCTTCTATATCACTAGCATACCATTCAGCAGAGTGTAGTAGTGAAATAATGATAAAACTCAAGTGTCTCACTATGAGCAATTTCTTTAAAGTAGTTTATTTATTTTATTTTTGAGAGAGATGCAGAGAAAGAGAGAGAGAGAAACGTCAGAGCACTGCTCATCTCTGGATTTTGATGGTGCAGGAGGTTGAACCTGGAATTTTGGAGCCTCAGGCATTAAAGTCTGTTTGCATCACCATTATGCTATCTCCCCCACCTAGGAATTTCTTAATCTCTGGAATAGCCATATGATAGAGCAATATGCAATCAACAAGACAAAGTGAGAAAACAAGCATGCACTGAAAAACCAGAACAGTGCTGGTTGGGGTGGAGGGAAATACAAATTATTTTTTTGATCCTGTGAGGCTGGTAGCTTAACCAGGAAAGTCTATGAAAGAGCTTCATAAATTCGTATAATGCCCTACACCTTGATAGGGTTGTCATTACACTTGTCAAAATTCAAATTTCCTTGAATGGATCACTTAAGACTTATACATTTCAGTCCATATAATTTTTCCTCAAGCAAAAAGTATAAATAAATTATTTTTAACATTTTGTTGGGGCAGATAATGGTTTACAGTACAGTTGTTGACACATAGGCACAATTTCCTCATGGCAGGTGTCTGCAAAATACTCTCACCTCCAATTTAGGTTCTTTTCTACCTTCATGAAGCAGAACCCAATACTCTCTCCCCCTTCCTTCCCCTTCTATCCTCAGAGCCTTTTGCTTAAGTGCAATACACCACATCCAATTCAGCTTTCACGTTGTGTCTTCCCTTTCTGTCCTTGTTTCTTTCTCTTTTTTTAATTTTTATTTATAAAAAGGAAAGACTGACAAAACCATAGGATAAGAGGGGTACAACTCCACACAATTCCCACCACCAGAACTCCATATCCCATCCCATCCCCTAATAGCTTCCCTATTCTTTATCCCTCTGGGAGTATGGACCCAGGGTTATTATGGGATGCAGAAGGCTGAAGGTCTGGCTTCTGTAATTGCTTCCCCACTGAACATGGGCATTGGTAGATCAACTCATCCTCCCAGCCTGTTTCTCTCTTTCTCTAGTGTGGTGGGGCTGTGGGTAAGTGGGGCTTCAGGACACAATGGTGGGGTCGTCTGCCAGGGAGGTCCGATTGGCATCATGGTAGCATCTGGAACCTGGTGGCTAAAAAAAAAAAAGAGTTAAGATATAAAGTCAAACACATTGTTGACTAATCATAAACCTAAAGGCTAGAATATTGTAGATGAAGATTTGGAGGTCTCCATTTTGTAGATAGCTAGTAATCCTATTTTAGTAATATTCCAAAGGGTCCATGACTATACTAGTTTTTTTCCTGAGTCTGACATCTGATAGGTAGGTTTCTTAAATACCACCTATAAATGAGATCATTTGGTGTTTGTTCTTCTCTTTTTTTTTTCATTCATCTCACTTAACACGAAAACTTCAGGCTTCCTCCAAGATGAGGCAAAGAAGATGACTTCTCCATTTTTACCACTCTTTTTTATTATTATTGATTTAATAATTATCAACAAGACTATAGCAGAAGAGGGGTACAATTCTACACAATTCCCACTGCCAGAGTTCCATATCCTATCCCCTCCATTGGAAGCTTTCCTATTCTTTATCTTTCTGAGATCATGGACCTAGGATCATTATGGGATGTAGAAGGTGAAAGGTCTGGCTTCTATAATTGCTTCTATGCTGGACATCATGGGCGTTGGCAGGTCGATCCATATTCCCAGCCTGTTTCTATCTTTCTCTAGTGGGTCAGGGCTCTGGAGAGGTGGGGTTCCAGGGTACATTAGTGAAATCATCTGTCCAGGGAAGTCAGGTTGGAATTATGGTAGCATCTGGAACTTAGTGGCTAAAAAAAGCATTAAGATGTGGTCCGGAAGGTGATGCAGTGGATAAAAATGCCGGTCTCATGCAGCTATTAAGAACAGTGAGCCCACCTTATCTGAGCCATCTTGGACAGAGCTAGAAGAAATTATGTTAAGTCAGCTAAGTCAGAAAGATAAAGATAAGTATGGGATGTCCCCACTCATCAACAGAAGTTGAGAAAGAAGAACAGAAAGGGAAACTAAAAGCAGGATCTGATTAAATCGAGAGCAGGGCACCAATGTAAAAACACTGTGGTGAAGGGGAGGGTGGCCATTGGGCTTCCCGGCACGGCGGAGGGTGGGGGGGCGGGGGTGGGTGGTGGGGATGGGACACAGTCTTTTGGTGGTGGGAGTGGTGTTTATGTACAATCCTATTAAAGTGTAAACATTATATAAACCACTATTTAATTAACATGAGAGGCGAAAAACTGGTGATTTATCTAGAACTTCTTAAAACACAGACTGTCTTTTTAATACATAGGCTGTCTTTGGTATGTTCTCTCCCGAAAGCCTAGACCAGGGAGAACAGAAGCAACCGATAGCACAGCTATATACAAGATGCTGGGTACTATACCCCAAACCCTATCAAAGGGAATTTCCAAAGTTAACCCTATCACCAAATAATGTGATAACTATCCATTGTCTTCTTGAACCCTAAGACAACAGGAACCTCACATTTCCACTACAGAGCCTATATTTCCCCCAGTCCTGGAACCTTAGGGTGGGGCCCACTTTGCTGCATGCTGCTCTCAATTCAAATCAAATAATATTGCATCCGCGGATCGCAACCTAATCAACATGAGTGCCACCCCAGCATGCTTCACTTCAGACTGTGACCAGAGACTTCAGGTGTGGAATGACAACCCTTCAGCTTCATCACTCGGGTGAGACCTTTCCTTTCATAGTATTTTCTAATTCCATTCCAGGAGTTCCACTCCCCAATAAAGTCCCCAAACCTAGATATAGTCCAGGGCCCCTGAGATAGAGCATAGGTTCACCCATGCCCATAAACTAGGGGAAAAATATATACCTGAAAGCAGAAGTACACAAGAGCATGCAGGGAATACCCCCAACACTTCATCTGCACTATTACAGTCTTTAGGTCCATGATTGTTCAACAATTTGTTTGGCTTTGTATGTTAACTCTCTTTTCAGCCACCAGGTTCCAGATGCTGACCAGACTTCCCTGGACAGACGACCCCATCAATATGTACTGGAGCGTCACTTCCTCAGAGTCCCACCCTACTAAGGAAAGAGAGAGACAGACTGGGAATATGGATCGACCAGTCAACGCCCATGTTCAGCGGGGAAGCAATTATAGAAGCCAGACCTTCCACCCTCTGCAACCCAGAAAGACCCTGGATCCATACTCCCAGAGAGAGAGAATGGGAAGGCTATCAGGGGAGGGGGTGGGATGTGGAGATTGGGTTATGGGAATTGTGTGGAATTGTACCCCTCTTATTCTATGGTTTTGTTAATGTTTCCTTTCTTAAATAAATTAAAAAAAAATGTTGGTCTCTCAAGTATGAGGTCCTGAGTTCAATCCCCAGCAGCACATTTATGTCTGTTTTTCTCTCTCTCTCTCTCTCTGTCTCTCTCTCCCTCCCTCCAATATCTCTCATTAATAAATAAATTATTTTTAAAAGCATTAAGATACAAATTAGAAAAAATGTTTAATATCAGGGATCTAAATATAAGACAATAGCAGATGAGATTTAGGGTCTCCAATTTGGAAAAAATCTACGCATCAGCTTATGGTCTCTAATTCTAATGCTAGTAGGTCTATTTTAGATATATTCCCATGGACCCATGACTTTACTAATTTTTGCCTGAGCCTGACAACTAACATGCATGTGGGCTAAAGATATTGTCTGGGAAGATGGTGTCAGAGTTGGGAATAGGACTAGAAAGCTGGGTCTGGGCAAAGAGTAGCTCCCAAATATGGAACAAGTATATAAATATGGTTAACCGTAAACACCATAGATTTGATCTAAGACCCATACTCAGCACATGAGCCTATGTAATCTCTGAAACTCACATTCTGTGGTCATAACTAGAAACATTCTATGCTGTACTCATTGCAGGACCCATCTTCCCCAAGTGGCAGAATATGTTGACCCAACCTCCTTTTAGAGAATGGGACTGTCCCTACCTCTGTTGACCCATACTGATGGCAAGGTCCTGTAGAGGCCCACAGCAGGTCCACTAAGTTGTTCCTGATGGAGAGGACCTGTGACAGTGGAGAGAGGGATCTGTTACAGCTCTAGGCCCATCGTGTCTATGTGAAATACCAGGATTCCCTGACTACAGCCCAGGTGATGGGGCGACCTGATAGTGACAAAAGAGTCATCATTAAATTATGCCAGTAGCTTACCCTTATCCAGTTTTTGTAGTCCTTGCTTTGTCTGACAAGGTTTGCCTGGGAATAATTTAGGGAATTGAAATAGGAAGTAAGTGAGGAGGGTATCTAGGTCTAACCATTACCTTTAAGTACCATATATGAAAATTAGAAACTATTTGCTTAGGTATGGTACTTAATTTTTTAAAATGTCTTTCTTAAGTCTTTCTACTTGCTTGCTGCACTTATTCAGTCACTGAAAACTATTGTCCACTTTTACATAAAGATATATATTTTCCCTTTACTTCTGGATATGTTCTATCTCATGGGCCCTGGTCTATATCTAGGTTCTGTGGCTTTGCTAGGAAATTCACCACCTGATAAGGAATAGAGACAGGCAGAAATTGAGAGGGAAGGGGAAAATAGAGAGACAACTGCTCCACCACTCCTGAAGTTGAAGACCAGGGGCTTGAGCCTGGGTTTTTGCATATGGTAAAGATGTGCTCAGTTAGGTATGCCACCACCCAGCCCCTTCTATCAGGTTGTTTTTTTTTTTTTTTTTTTTAGTGAGTGAGTGTAACAAATAAGAGTCAGTGGAAAAAATCCTGAGAGCTTTTGTTCCAGAGTAGACAGGAAGTTAATTGAGCAAAGACGCCACTCATGTGATTAGTAAGCCACACTTGAATTTCCACTAAGGGCAGAGACAGAGCTGGCAGGGTAACAGCTCTAAAATGTTACAGAACACTCCTCCCTTCCTAACCATGGACGTCTCTTCTGCTCCAGGCAACCAGAATGGGAAGACAGAGGGAAGCACCTCTAAGGTACGGGTATTAAGTACTGCCTAATTCTGGCTTGGAATAATAGCAGTGGTTTTCTAGAAGGGGAAAAAGGAAAGTCTCCTAGAAACAAAGCAAACTGTATCTTTTTGCAGGACTGCAGGCCAGCTACCAAAATAAAGGGGCAATTAAGAAGATAAAGAAGTCATGGTTGGGGCAGTGAAATAACTCATGTAGTGTGCTACTTTGCCTTGTTCACTAACCAAGTTTGAGCCTAGCCCTCATCACACTGAAGAGAGCTTCAGTAGCTTCAGTGCTGTGACCTTTCACTCTCTCTCTGCCTTTCTGCCTCTCTTTATCTCTCTCCTTTTCCCTCTCTCTCTCTCTCTCTCTCTCTCTCTCTCTGTGTGTGTGTTAGAGAGAAAGGGAGAGAGACAGAGATAGACAGACAGATAGATAGATAGATAGATAGATAGATAGATAGATAGATAGATAGATAAACTAGTGTCCATTGTCTAGCATATTTCTCTAGATTCTGCAATTTCAAATTTCTCTGATTTTTTTTTTAATTGCCACCAAGGTTATTGCCACCAAGGTTATTGACTCATTGTTGGCACTATGACTCCACCTCTCCCAGTGTTCATTCCCCCCTCCCTATTTTATATTCAGTAGGACAGACAGAAATTGAGAGGGGAGGGCAAGATAGAGAGGGAAAAAGAAAGACACCTGTAGACCTATTTCACAGCACATGAAGTGTCCCCGATGCAGATAGGAAATTGGGGGATCAAACCCAGGTCCTTGTACAGGTCCTTCCAAATAGTACTAGATGCACTTACCCGGTGCACCATCATTTGACCCCCTTTCTTTTTTTTTAAAAAAAATATTTACTTATTTATCCCCTTTTGTTGCCATTGTTGTTTTTTATTGTTGTCATCATTGTTGAATAGGACAGAGAGAAATGGAGAGAGGAGGGGAAGACAGAAAGGGGGAGAGAAAGATAGACACCTGCAGACCTGCTTCACTGCTTGTGAAACTACCCACTGCAGGTGGGCAGCTGGGGGCTGGAACTGGGATCCTCACACCAAAGGTCTTTGCACTTTGTGCCATGTGCGCTTAACCTGCTGCGCTACCGCCCGACTCCCATTTGGCCTATTTTCTAATGTTTCAACAAACAGTTCCAGGAACCATTCCTGAGGGAGAAGAATGCACTCAATACCTATGGAGTTCCTAATTGAGCTGGTTTGGGCCTATCTTGACCCCTTAGCCTGGGTGTCCTCTGAAGCCTGCTCTCCCGTTCCTCTACTTCTCAACAGACTTACTAAAGCCTAGTAGTACACTCTGCTACCCTAGGTCTTACATTTCAATCAGCCCAATGCACTTCTCCTCTGCAAGTAGCTGAGACTTCCAACCCTGATTCTGGACTTCATTTCTCTCCTAAGAGGTTGTCTTCCTTCCTAGCACTCTCCTTCTTCCCTATAATCCAATCTCACTCTACACTAGCCACCCAAGTTCCATGCACCTACTGTGGCCTTCTCCAAACTGAAGACAGCCTAGTGAAAGCGAGTGAGGATTTCAACTGAGGACCAGGAATTAAAACTGTAGTGGGCAAAAGATGTTAGCAGATATGCATCTACAGATTAAACAGACATGGAATGAAAAAACACTATAGTTCACAAGTTAGAACAGCAATGAGAAAGGTTTTTTTCTTTTAAAAAATATTTATTCATTCATTTATTTATAAAAGAAAAAGAAAAGGGGGAGAGAAAGGGAAGGAGAGGACACCAGAACATCACTGGCACTTATAAAATTTGGAATTGAACTCTGGGCCTTATCCTTGAGAATCCAGAATTCCATTCACTGTGCCACCTCTAGGACCACAAAAACATTTTCTTTTTTTTACAAAAATATTTTCTTACCATATCAACAATGATTGGAAAAATGGATGAGACCCCGTATTGAAATGGTAGAATAAAGGTACTTTTGTGTAACACATGGGTGGAGACTACCTTTCTGGATAACAGTTTCATAGTGTGTCAATAATAATAAACACTGAAAAGAAAAGCTCATCAATCTGTCCCAAGAAAAATGTCAGTGTGCAACACTACAATATTGGTGAAATAAACAATGGTACATCTACAACAGAATATAATAGAATCACAAAAAAATGACTATATTTAGGGTATAAAATAATATCAATGATAAGTACATGCTCTAGATTCATACTGTCTTGAATTCTAATTCTACCTCTTCTTCTCACAAGCCATGTGACCTTGATGGCTTGGTGGTTTGATGGCTCTCTGCCTCAATTTCCTTATTCATCAGGCAAAGACAATCATAACATCTTTGTAGTTTTTCCAAGAAGGCAGTGACACAATCATAAAAAATGCTTGGCAAGGGATTTGACACAATCAAATCTAGACAAAATCAAGTCTAGAATGAATAAATATCATGTTGTAGTTACAGTACTGACATTTGTCAATATAATTGAATGAAGCATCTAGTTAATTAATCATTAGTTAATCATTCTAGTTAATTAACTAAAAGACTATTTTCTATTTATATTCCACATACTAAGTGTCTATAAAGGAAAAGGGAAAAAGAAAGTAGGATGGTAATATACTTGACTGTTTCTATTAAGCTACTTGGAAAATATTAGAGGTCATGAAGAACTTTCGAGTACAAATATATTTTCTTTTGCTTGAGTGTTCTAATTTGGGGCTTTCTCAATTTTTCTGGGAAAAAATTCATTTCTTACTCTTTGCCGGTATTATGATTTCCTTGTACTGAGAAGTAGCTGCTTACAGACATTTAAAGGAGCCTGATGGTGGTGACTCAGGTGGGGATTTTTTATTTCTTGCTTAGAAGATGTGTGATCTTAAACAAGCCCTTTATAAAAAAAAAACAGCTTTGAAAAGTGCCTGATTCCTTCTTCACAGAGTGTCACCAGCTATAAAGACAACTGCTTGACAAAGGATGAAAGAAATTTGAACAAAAAAAAAAAAAAAAGAAAGAGAAAGAAAGGAAGGAAGGAAGGAAGGGAGGAAGGAAGAAAAAGAAAAAAGAAACTCGGGTTCTTTGAGACATCACATAGAGTAGGCTCCCATATCTGAATCAATAAGCAGGATCAGTAGACAAATGACAGAGAGAAGTAGAAGTGAATTTGTCACTTCAAAATAAGTTTCACTGTTTATAGAGGCCACTTGGCATTACCTTATATAAAAGATAGAGTTTAACCCTATCGTTCCTGGAGTTTCTTATAAAATGTCATTCCTGGAACTTCTTATCCATCACCCTACATCACTCCAAAATCTGTCCCTCTTTTGGGTGTAGCTTCTCAGAGTAAGACACCACTACTTAACCAGTGGCTCAAGCAAAAAACCTAGTAGTCACTCTTGATTTCTCTCTTCTCCTTAAACCAGTATCTAATTCATCAATACATCTAAATGATTCTGCCTTCATAACATTTCTGAGTCAGACCGCTTCTCATCAGCTCCACAGCTGCCACCGCATCTCATAGAGAGACTAAAGCAATATTCCTGTGAAAGAGAGGAGACACCACAATACCACTCCACTTTCATATGGCTTCTCTTATACATAGTGCTCATATGGGGGAAAGGAGAACAGGTCCCTGAACTTGGGTCCCTGTATATAGTAAAATGTGTTCTCTACCAAGTGAACTATCTCCCTATACCAAAAATACTACAAAAAAAAAAAAAAAAAGGGAATAGATGGAAAATTCCTCAAGGTAATGGAGTCCATATATAACGAACCTACAGCCAACATCATACTCAATGGTGAAAAATTGGAAGCATTTCCCCTTAGATCAGGTACTAGACAGGGCTGCCTACTATCACCATTAATATTCAGCATAGTGTTGAAAGTTTTTGCCAAAGCAATCAGGCATGGGCAAGGAATTAAAAAAATACAGATTGGAAGAGAAGACTCCTAGGCTTTTGCTCACTATTTGCAGATGATATTATGGTATACAGAGAAAAAAAAACCTAAAGAATCCAGCAGGAAGCTCTTGGAAATTATCAGGCAATATAGTAAGATGCCAGGCTCCAAAATGAACATACAAAATGAAAAGTCATTGGCATTCCTCTATGCAAACACTAAGCATAATAAGAAATCAATCCCTTTTACTGTAGCAACAAAACAATAAAATATCTAGGAATAAACCTAACAAAAAAGTGAAAGACTTGTATACTGAAAATTATGAGTCACTACTCAAGGAAATAGAAAATGATCAAAAGAAGTGAAAAGATATTCCATGTTCATAGGCTGGAATAATTGACATCATCAAAATGAATATACTACCCAGAGCCATATTCAAATTTTATGCAATTCCCATCAAGATCCCATCCATTTTTTATAGGAGAACAGAACAAAAGCTACAATTGTTTATCTGGAACAAGAAAATTGCCAGAACAATCGTGAGAAGAAAGAAGAGAACTGGAGGCATCACACTTCTAGATTATTCATATTCTAGGTCCATTGTAATAAAAGCTGCTTGGTATTGGAACATAAAGAAACACACTGACCAGTGGAATAGAACTGAGAGTCCAGAAGTAAGCCCCCACACCTATGAACATCTCATCTTTGGCAGAGGTTCCCAGACTATTAAATGGAGGAAAGGGGACTCTCTTCAACAAGTAGTGTTGGGAAAATTGGGTTGAAACATGCAGAAGAATGAAACTGAACCACTATATTTCACCAAACACAAATGTAAATTCAAGTGGATCACAGATTTGACCAGAAACTATCAAATACTTAGAGTTAAATAATGGCAGAACTCTTTTCCATCCAAATTTTAAAGGCATCTTCAATGATACGAATCCAATTACAAAGAAGACTAAAACAAAAACAAATAGGACTATATCAAATTAAAAAAGCTTCTGCACAGCAAAAGAAACCACCACCCAAATAAAGAGATACCTTACAGAATAGGAAAAGATTGTTACATACCATACAGCAGGCAAGAGGCTAATAATCAATATATATATATATATATATAAACTCGGGAGTCGGGCAGTAGCACAGCGGGTTAAGTGCACGTGGTGAGAAGAGCAAGGACCGGCATAAGGATCCTGGTTCAAGCCCGGGGCTCCCCACCTGCAGGGGAGTCGCTTCACAGATGGTGAAGCTGGTCTGCAGGTGTCTATCTTTCTCTCCCTCTCTCTGTCTTCCCCTCCTCTCTCCATTTCTTTCTGTCCCATCCAACAATGATGACACCAATAACAAAAACAATAATAGCTACAACAATAAACATGGGCAACAAAAGGGAATAAATAAATAAATATTTTTTAAAAACTCACCAAACTCAGCAAAAAAAAAAAAAAAAAAAAAGGCTGGCCCCATCTGAAAATGAGAAGTGAATATGAACAGAATATTCACCACAGAAGAGGTACAAAAGGCCAAAACACATATAAAAAATTGCTCCAAGTCATTGTTTGTCAGAGAAATGCAAATAAAGACAACAATGAGATACCACTTCACTCCTGTGAGAATGTCATACATGAGAAAAGAGAGCAGCAACAAATGTTGGCGAGGTTGTGGGGACAAAGGAACCCTCCTGCACTGATGGTGGGAGTGTAAATTGGTCCAACCCCTATGGAGAGCAGACTGCAGAACTCTCAGAAGGCTAGAAATGGACCTACCCCATGATCTCCTGCAATTCCTCTCCTGGGGATATATCCTAAGGAAACCAACACACCCATCCAAAAAGATTTGTGTATACCTATGTTCATAGCAGCACAATTTGTAATAGCCAAAACTTGGAAGCAACCCAGGTGTCCAACAACAGATGAGTGGCTGAGCAAGTTGTGGTCTATATACACAATGGAATAATATTCAGCTATTAAAAATGGTGATTTCACTGTTTTCAGCTCATCTTGGATGGATCTTGAAGGAATCATATTAAGTGAGATAAGTCAGAAACAGAAGGATGAAGGGGGCAGAGCAGTAGCCAGCAGGTTAAGTGCACATGGCTTGAAGCACATGGACCGGCATAAAGACCCCCTCCCCCGCTCCCCACCTGCGGGGGGTGGGGGGGGCGGTGTCTCTTCACAAGCGGTGAAGAAAGTCTGCAGGTGTCTCTCTTTCTCTCCCCCTCTCTGTCTTTCCCTCCTCTCTTGATTTTTCTCTGTCCTATCAAACACTAACAATAATAATGGCAACAAGGGCAACAAAAATGGGGGGGGGATGGCCTCCAGGAGCAGTGGATATGTAGTACAGCCACCAAGCCCTAGAGATAACTCTGAAAGAGGCGATTTAAAAGAGGTGGGGGGATGAATATGCGATGATCTCATTCATAGATGGAATTTGGAAAAAAAAAAAAAAGAACAGAAGGGAAAACACAAAGCAGATCTTTTACTTTTTACCAAAGTAAAAGACTGGGGTGGGGGTGGGGTTCAGGTCCTGGCACATGATGGCTGGGAAGAACCTAGTGGGGTTTCAACTGTTATGCAGAAAACTGAGAAATGTTATGCATTTACAAACGACTGCATTTTACTGTCGACTATAAACCATTAACCCTCCCAATAAAGACATTTTAAAAAAAGAAAAAGAAAAGAAAGAAAAATAAATATCCAAATTGCCCTTGGCAGAAAAAAAGTTCTCCCATCCCTGTCTAAAATTGATCATACTGCTTTTACTGAAGTGGTGAAAGGGGAGGATTTGCCTCTCAAGGTCATTTTACTACCTTAATAAAATTCAGCTTTACCAATTATTGAACAGGAGAATAGATGTTAGTTAGGTAACCAATGGTGTCTGAACCCATCACACCTTCTTTTTCCCCTCTTTCCTTTTCCTTACTCTTCTTCATGGTACTAATTACTATCTTGTATTTGCTTTTTTCATGTCTTGTTCCTAAAATGGGACTTAGCTAAATTTGTTCACAGCTGTGTTTCCAGCAGTGACAGAAATTATCAAATACTGAATGAAGGAATGTCTTGAGAGAATACAGGGGTACAGATTAGGATCTTTATATAACCTGCCTACACTTTACTTTTCCTCATTTGTAAAAGGTCAGCAGTTTTTTTTCCCCTTTTTTAATTTAATTTTATTTTATTTTAGGTCAGCAGTTTATCCACCTTTCCAGTGAATAAAAAAAAAAAAAAAAGATTGTAAAACGGAGAGAAAAGCAAAACCCCTAATATAGTATCTTGCACTTTATAGTGCTCAATATAACTAGTTATATTGAGACAAGTACAGATGAGACAAGTACAGATAAAACATCAACAATAAACATTAAGTCCCTATACTAACCTTGGCTAGGAAATAATGTGTTAAGAAGTTAAGAATTTGGGGGTAGATAGTATAATGGTTATGCAAACAGACTCTTATGCCTGAGTCCCAGATTCAATCCCACACACCATCATAAGCCAGAGTTGAGCAGAGCTCTGGTAAAAAAAAAAAAAAAAAAAAGTTAAGAATTGGAGAAATATTTAACTTACAATGTGAAAAATAACTATTCATTTTTATGAGAAAAAAAAACATAAGAAACAAGTCAGGACCCAAACATTTTTTTCCTAAAATTTTAAATATATATGTAAAGAGAGAGAGAAAATGAAAGGGTCAGGGCACTGCTTATCTTTGGCATAAGGTGGTGCCAAGGATTGAAGCTGTGATATCTGAGGCCTCAGGCATATAATTTGCTGTTCCAACAGGTCAGGCTATATGGTCTTAGAATACCTTCTTTTTTTCTAACTCTAATACCACTTTATTGTGGAAATGTTGATTTACCGGATTTTTGTTGTGACAAGGGTATATTTCATCCTCAACCAAACTATTATATAGCACTGCTCAGCTTTGATTTATGGTGGTGTTGGGAATTGAACCTGGGACTTCAGAACCTTAAGTATGAAAACCAGTCATATAACCATTGTGACATCGCCTTGGCCACCAGAAATTTTTTTACCTTCATACATTTTCTACAATTAAAAAATGGGCCCCACAAATGACTAAAGAACTGAAAAAGAGACAAATAAATTATTTGATCTCAGAGTCAGAAAAAATAATTAAAAGATAAATATACTAGGAAGATTCATAAAGAAAAAGAATATTAGGTTGTTTAAATATAAACTAAGACCACTTAAATTTCCCAAAGGACATAGAAACAAAATGAAAATACTGACAGGAAGGTATTGGAAAATCTATAGTGTATTTAATAAAGAGCTAATCCTTAAACTATAATGTGATTTAATAAAAATTGCTATAACCCTCCCCCCATATTTATGAGCATAAAGTAAAGCATCATAATGCCCCAAAGAGAAATGACAAGTATTTAGTATCTACTTTATACTATTTAGCCCTACTAGTAAACAAAATGAAATAACACTGCCAACCTATATATACATTATTTACTAATTCCCTTTTGTTGCCCTTGTTGTAATTATTGATGTCATAGTTGTTGGATAGGACAGAGAGAAATGGAGAGAGGAAATGAAGACAGAGAGGGAGAGAGAAAGATAGACACCTGCAGACCTGCTTCACTACCTGTGAAGCGACTACCTTGCAGGTGGGGAGCCAGGGGCTCGAACCAGGATCCTTATGCCGGTCCTTGTACTTTGCGCTACGTGCACTTAACCCGCTACACTACCGCCTAACTCCCACTGCTAACCAATATTAAACATGTAGGAGAATATCCAGAACTAGTGAAAGAAAACCTATTTCTCTTACAAAATTCAAATACTGTTAAGGTATGGGTTAAAGAATTTTCATACTTTTTAAAGCAGTAATTTCAAGGACTGGGTAGCAGTTCACCCAGTAGAGTATGCATGTTACCAGATATAAGCCCCCGGTCTCCTCCTGCAGAGGAGATGCTCCATGAGTGGTGGAGCAGTACTACAGATGTCTCTACATGGTCTCTTTCTCTTTCTCTCTCATAGAGAATGAGAGATGTCCCTCTCATGGTATCTCTCTCTCTCTCTCTCTCTCTCTCTTCATCTATATTTGGATGAGACCTTGAGGCAGGGTATGTTTTTTTTTTAATGCTTTTAAAATTATCTTTGCTTATTTCTTGGATAGAGAGGTATATAGAGAGGGAGAAAGACAGAGGTTGATAGAGAGGGAGAAAGACAGAGAGACACCAGAAACACTGCTTCACCACTTGCAAAGCTTTCCTTCTGTAGGTGGGGAATGGGAGCTTGAACCTGGAACCTTGCACATTGTAACATGGGAACTCAACCAGGTGCACTACCACCCAACCTTTTTAAAGTCATTATTTTTCTCAATTGTTAATAAATATTTATTTGTTAGAGACACAGAGAAATTGAGAATGGAAGGGGAAGATAGAGAGGGAAAGAGGCAGAGAGACACCTGCAATCATGCATGCTTCACCACTCAAGAAGCTTTCCCCTTGCAAGTGGGGGACCAGGGTCTTGAACCTGGGTCCTTGTGAAGTTAACCAGGTGCATCACCACCTGACTTATGTATATGTATGACCCCTGGAACAGTACACTCATGCAAGTATTAAGCTGGTGGAAAACAATGAAAATCCCAATCATTTCAGTTCAAGGAAAGTAGCCTAAATGTTTTCCTAAGTGTAGAAAACATTGTATGCTCCATAGCATTTACTTCATTATTCCTTAAAGTTGTGAAAATTTGCAACTTGTTGGAGAATAAAGTCAAAGTAATCTCTATGATTTATTTATGTATTTATTTATTTATTTATTTATTTATTTATTTTACCAGAGCATGGTTCAGGCTTTTGGTAGTGCTGGGATTGAACCTCGGACTTTTAAGCCTCAGTAGTCTTTATAAATCAAACTGAGAAAATATGGAAGCTAGAAACTGAAGAAATAAAAACATCTGACTTTCTTCTTCTAGTGGCTTAATCACCTACCTTCTTTCCTTCTTATTTCTTTCCTTTTTTTCCTTCTTTCTCCTTTTCTGTCTTTATCATTAACTTTTCTAAAAACCATGAGCAGGTGGGAGTTGGGCAGAAGCACAGCGGGTTAAGCGCACATGGCGCAAAGCACAAGGACCCGCATAAGGATCCCGATTGGAGTCCCCAGATCCCCACCTATAGGGGGTCGCTTCACAAGTTGTGAAGCAGGTCCATAGATGTCTATCTTTCTCTCCCCATCTCTGTCTTACCCTCCTCTCTCCATTTCTCTATGGCCTATCCAACGATGACGACATCAATAACAACAACAATAATAACTACAACAATAAAACAACAACAAAGGCAACAAAAGGGAATAAATAAATACTTTAAAAAATAAATTAAGGGGAGTCAAGTGGTAGCACAGCGGGTTAAGCGCAGGTGGTACAAAGCACAAGAACCGGCAGAAGGATCCCGGTTGGAGTCCCCGCTCCCCACCTGCAGGGGTGTCGCTTCACAAGCGGTGAAGCAGATCTGCAGGTGTCTATCTTTCTCTCCCACTCTGTCTTCCCCTCCTCTCTCCATTTCTCTCTGTCCTATCCAACAACAACAACAACAATAACTACAACAACAAGGGCAACAGAAGGGAATAAATAAATAAATACTAAAAATTAATTAATTAATTAAGTGGTCTGGGAGGTGGTGCAGTGGTGAAGCTTTGGACTCTCAAGCATGAGGTCCAGAGTTCGATCCCTGGCAGTACATGTGCCGGTGATGTCTGGTTCTTTCTCTCTCCTATCTTTCTCATAAATAAATAAAATCTTTATTTAAAAAAAGTTGTATAAAAATAAATTTTAAAAATAAAATTTTTAAAGTAGGAGCAGGCAAGAGTTATTACTATTATTGCTTTGGATTAAGTTGTTTAGTGTCAAAATGTGACTTTGTTTGCTTGGGCCTTCTAGTTAAAAATTTGAGCCCCGCGCAAAGCGCAGGGACCGGCGTAAAGATCCCGGTTAGAGCCCCCGGCTGCCCACCTGTAGGGGAGTCACTTCACAGACCGTGAAGCAAGTCTGCAGGTGTCTATCTTTCTTTCCCCCTCTCTGTCTTCCCCTCCTCTCTCCATTTCTCTCTGTCCTATCCAACAACGAACAACATCAACAACGGCAATAATAATAACCACAACGAGGCTACAACAACAAGGGTAACAAAAGGGGGAAAAAATGGCCTCCGGGAGCGGTGGATTCATGGTGCAGGCACCGAGCCCAGCAATAACTCTAGAGGAAAAAAAAATTTTAGCCCCCTACTCTGTGATTTGGACTATTTATATAAGTTAAACAGGAAAGTTTGTTAATAACAACTTCTATTTGAGTGTCTTACATGCAAGGTGTGAAAAGGTTTATAACTCTGTTTAACTAAACTAAAGCCTCCAGGTTCCATAGCTGCAGAGCCATGGACATGACCTTTAATCCGTGTACACTTCCAGCTTGCTCCATATCATGTCATGTCTAAGTTAACCAGTAAGGATAATGTATGACTAATATTGGGCTATTGCTGTTGTCTCAGGGGCTTCTCCACTACTCACCAACCTTTTCAGATATAAACAGAGAGATGGAGGGAGAGAAGGAAAGACACCCCAACACCAAAGCTTCCCAAAGTGCAATGAGTTCCAGGAAGAGGCCTGGGATGCCCTCGTGGTAAACCAGGCATCCACCCAGATGGGTTATCTTGCCTACCCTCCCATTACTGGTATCACTAAGGATTAAGTATCAGTCTTGATCTGGTTCCCTCCCCAAGTGTGCTTTTATGCTATCTTCCCCTCCCACCTCCACAGTACAAATATGTCACCTGGGCAGACACCTAGCTCCCCAAGAGAGACACAGCGAAGGCAGCTTTTCTTCCTCTGCAGGCTGGCCTGACAGACTTGTTTTAGTGCCCAGATCCTATCTAGGTCCTGAACTTCTGAAGAAGGGTTGTTGACAGAAAGGTGTGGAGGGATAACATACTTGTCAGTAAAGTCACCAGTCACTGAGGGGCAAGGACAACTCTTCTGGCAGCCCAGTTTCTGTGTGATAAAGAGATGCATGCCTTCAGTTGGTGTGTACACAAAGCGACCCATGGGGCCAGTCTTCCCTGCTCTATGTCAACTTAATCAGACTGCAGATCACAAAGGCATTAAAAAATTTTGGAGAAACTCAAACAACTCAGCTTTCAGGTGCCTCATCTCTTGAAATTTGTATGATGAGCCAGAACTAAATAATTTCTAGGGTTTCTCATAGCTCAGAGAGTTCATGATCTTCTTTGTGTAAGAGTTGGCAACACATCTGCATTTTAATATTAAGGGAAAGCCAAATAGATGCAACTGTCTTCCCAGAAAAGTCCCAAACAGACTTAAAGTAATTTGTCTTTGCATAGGAAAAAGACTGAAAGAGAAGTATTAAAACTTTTTTGTTTTTAGTGTGTGGTCACAGATGTCATTTTCTTCATCCCCCCACCCCCATGAATCTGCAAGAAGGGAAGATGATAAAATAATGTTTCAACAGTAATCTCTCAGGGAAAAAAATGCTGTTGTATCAGTGAAAGGAAATTTCTGACTTAGAGCACTAGGGAAGATAATTGTGCCAAATAATACAGACATTCATCTAGGAGGATTTCCAGAAACAATTTTTTTTATTTATTTATTTTCCCTTTTGTTGCCCTTGTTGTCTTTTTTATTGTTGTTGTAGTTATTGTTGTTGTTGTTGTTATCCATGTCGTCATTGTTGGATAAGACAGAGAGAAATGGAGAGAGGAGGGGAAGACAGGGGGGAGAGAAAGATAGACACCTGCAGACCTGCTTCACCACCTGTGAAGCAACTCCCCTGCAGGTGGGGAGCCGGAGGCTCGAACCAGGATCCTTATGCCAGTGCTTACGCTTTGCACCATGTGCGCTCAACCCGCTGTGCTACCGCCCAACTCCCCAGAAACAAAAATTTAAGCTTATATAAAATTTATTTGAATCACAGACAGATATATGAGTTAGTAATTATGAGCTAATGGCCAATATACATTGAGTAAAATAAGTTGTAAAACAGCATACATCGTGCCACCTCATTCATGCAAAAGTTATGCCAGTGCTTTCTGGAAAAAAAAAAGATACCCAAGAGTAGTCATCCTCTGTGACTAGCAGAAATATGTAATGTCTAGCATGCATGAAGCCCTGGGCTTGTGTGCTGGAACTGCACAAAAACAAAAAAGCCAAAATAATTAAGACATCAAAAATGGCAGGAAAATGCTTTGGCCCAGAGTCGGGTGATAGCGCAGCTTTGACCCTGCCCTGTTTCTTTTTTTTTTTTTCTTAATTTTTTTCCTCATAATAAGATGAATAGTTATTTTTAACTCTGTGAGTTAAATATTCCACAAATTCTGACTTCCACCCTTGTCAGCATCTATCTTCTTTCCCAGAACTCATCTGAAATTCTCTGCTTTTAAGTAACCTATTGTTCTCTGGGTAAACTCTCCTATTTTCCACACCTGATTGGAGCTCACCTACTAACTCAGTCCGCAAGTACAAGGCTCCCTGATAGGAGTATGAGTTCTCCAGTCACAAAAGAAAAGGAAGGAGGAAAGAGAGAAATAAAGGCTCCATATTACAGTTGTTCCTTGTGGCACCTGGGGACTTCCTGAGAAAAATTGTTACATTTTTCCTTACCTGCTTTTTTTTTTTTTTGGGGGGGGGACTGAGTCAACAGCAGTCATTCAGTCTTTTTTCAGGAGAGATGGTGAGCCCATCAAATTTTACTATTCTGTTATCTTGCTGGAAATTATTTCTCTCTTTAGCCTAAGTGTTTACAGCAATGAATTTCTCTGCTTATACTACATCTCACCAGTTTTTGTACATTGTGTTTTTAAGAATTATTTTAATATTAACAAATTTTAATTGAGAAAGAGAGAAATCAGAGAGCCATTCCACCATTTATAATACTGTATTTGGTTTGGTTTAATTTATTTTGTTTTCTTAATTGTATGTGGTACCAGGAATCAAGTCCAACACCTCACAAATGCAAGGCATATGTTACACTGCTAGGCCAACTTCTCAGTTTCTTTTCTTGTATTTCTAAGTGTTTTTGAATTCCACTTGTATTTTCTTCTTTGATCTGTTGGTTATTTAAGAGTGTATTTTTTCTAATCCTCATGATTTTGTGTTTTTTTCCATTTTTCTTCTATCTTTTAAAGTCCACCAAGACTTGATTTTTTAAATTTTTAATTATTTTTTATTTTTTATTATTGGATAGAGACAAAGAAAAATTGAGAATAGAAGAGGAGGGAGAGGGAGAGAGAGACAGAGAAACACCTACAGGTCTACGTTACTTCTCATGAAGCTTTCCCCCTGCAGGCGAGGACCAGGGGCTTGAACCTGGGTCCTACCACCTGGCCTGTAACTTGATTTTTAAATTCCCTCAACATATGTGACTTTATTTGTTTGTTTGTTTGTTTGCTGAAACATGCAGAAATTTTTATTTATTTATTTAATAGAGTCAGTCATAAATTGAGAGGGAGAGAGACTGAGAGACACCTGCAGCACTGCTTCACTACTCAGAAAGCTTTTCCCTTGCAGGTGGGGACCAGGGGCTCAAACCCAGGTTCTTGCACATTGTAACATGTGCACTCAACTAGGTTCACCACCACCTGGCCCACAGAGAATTTTTATTTATCAGATGTTAGTAATTATAATTTACTTGTAGAGCAGAGTCACAGACAGAGGTACCGATAGGTATTAATAAGACTCAAGGGTGTAATATTTAGCACATAATAGGTTGTTCAATAAGGACTTGTCTTAGCTTTCAAATGCCAACTTTTAGTATAGTAGTCTTGTCAATCTTTTGGACCATTAAACTAGTTAGGGAGCCCTGGGATTCCCACACAGACATGATGGGCCTAGACCTCTAACAGATCCCTCTCACCACTGTCACTGGTCATCTCCATCAGGAACAATATAATGGACCCCTTTGTGGGTCCCTATAGGACCTTGCCCTCAATGTAGATCAATAATGGTAAGGAATGTTCCATTCTCCAAAGGAAGGTTGGACAACATACTCTACCTACTACCCAAGGAAGTTGGGTCCTGAAATTAGTGTAGCCTGGTATGTTCCTAGCCATGATCATAGAATGCAAACTCAGACCTACAGGGAAGCAGAGGTTACACAGGCCCCTGTGCTGAATATGGGCCCCAGACAAGATCAAATCGATGGAGTTTACAGTTAACAATATTTATATGCTTTCCCCATATTTAGGAGCTACTTTCTTCCCAGATCCACCTTTCTAGTCCTTTTTCCAACTATGACACCATCTCTCCAGACAATAACTTAGGTCACCTGCATGTTGGCTGTAAGACTCAGGCAAAAATTAGTAAAGTCATGGGCCCCTTGGAAGATACCTAAAATAGACCTACTAGCTTTTTCCAAAACAGAGACCTCAAATCTTGATCTGCAGTATTCTTGCTTTTAGGTTCGTGATTAGTCAACAATTTGTTCTGCTTTATATCTTAACTCTTTTTCAGCCACCAGGTTCCAGGTGCTATCATGATGCCAATCTGACTTCCCTGGGCAGATGGCCCCACCAATGTGTCCTAGAGCCCCGCCTCCCCAAAGCCCTGACCCACTAGGGAAAGAGAGAGACAGGCTAGGAGTATGGTTTGACCTGCCAATGACCATGTTCAGCAGGGAAGCAATTACAGATGCCAGACCTCCCAACTTCTACACCCCATGATGATCCTGGGTTCATAATCCCAGAGGGGTGAAGAATAGAAGAGCTATCAGGGATTGGATATGGAGTTCTGGTGTAGAATTGTGTGGAATTGTGCCCCTTTTACACTATGGTTTTGTCAATATTTCCATTTTATAAATAAAAATTTAAATATATATATATATATATATATCTTTGACAAATAGGAACTTTTTACCTTCTTTTAAAATTTTTTTTTCATGTATCATTATAGGTTAGGTGACAGAGCCTATACCACCTCCAACCTCCCCCCCCATACAACAGAATAGTATTCTTTTTTTTTTGTAGGTAGAACACATATTTACTTACTTATTTACTTATTGTATTTATCTTATTAGTGATTCAATAATGGTTTAAAAGATTGTGGTACAAGGAGGGTACAATTCCCATCACCAGAGTTCCATATCCCCTCCCCTCCATTGGAAGTTTCTCTATTCTTTATCCCTCTGGGAGTGTGGACCCAGAATCATTATGGGGTATAGAAGGTGGAAGGTCTGGCTTCTGTGATTGCTTCTCAGCTGAACATGGGCATTGACAGGTCAATCCATAACCCCAGCCCATTTCTATCTGTCCCTAGTGGTGTAGGGCTCTGGAGATATGGGGTTCCAGGACACATTGGTGAGGTCATCTGCCCATGGAAGTCAGGTTGGCATCAGGGCAGCATCTGCAACTTGATGGCTGAAAAGCATTAAGATATAAAGAAAAAAATATTTAATAATCAGGAACCTAAAGATAAGAGGATAGCAGATGAAATTTTTGGTCTTCATGGTGGGAGAAGCTAGGGAGTCTATTTTAGAAATATTCCATGGCACCCATAACTTTACTAATTTTTGGCTGACCCCAACAGCTAACATGCAGGTGGGCTAGGAATATTGGCTGGGCAGATGGTGTCAGAGTTGAGGAGAGGACTACAAAGCTGGAAAAGGACAAAGAGAAGCTTCCAAATATGGTAAAAGTATATAAATAACATTAACTATAAACCCCATCTATAAAGGAACCCTCCTGCACTGCTGGTGGGAATGTAAATTGGTCCAACCTCTGTGGAAAACAGTCTGGAGAACTCTCAGAAGGCTAGACCTACCTTATGACCCTGCAATTCCTCTCCTGAGTATATATCCTTAGGAACCAAACACAACCATCTAAAAATATTTTTGTATACCTATGTTCATAACAGCACAATTTAAAATAGCCAAAACCTAGGAGCAACTCAGCTGTCCAACAACAGATGAGTGGCTGAGCAAGTTGTGGTCTTCACCATTTTCAGCCAATCTTGGATGGACCTTGAAAAATCATGTTAAGTGAAATAAGTCAGAAACAGAAAAATGAATATGGGATGATCTCATTCACAGGCAGAAGTTGAAAACAAAACCAGAAGAGAAAACACTAAGCATAATCTGGACTGGAGTTGGTGTATTGCACCAAAGTAAAAGACTCTGGGATGGGTGGGTGGTGGGGGAGGAGAGTGCAGGTCCTGGGAGGAGATGGTAGAGAACCTAGTGGGGGTTGTATTGTTATGTGGAAAACTGAAAAACGTTGTGCATGTACAAACTGTTGTTATTTACTGGCAACTGTGGAAGAATAATCACCCAATAAAGGAAAAAAATGTTGAAAAAAATCAATCTGACTTCGGACCCATGTCTATTCATATTTAGCACAGGAGCCCGTACAACCTCTGCATCCCTGTCAGTCTGAATTCACATTCCATGGCATAGCTAGAAACATTCTAGGTTGCACTCATTTCAGGACCAGCCTTCCTCCAGTAGCTGAGTATGCTGACCCAGCCTCCCTCCAGAGAGTGGGGCAATTTCTACCACTGTCAGAACAGTATTCTTATTAGAAGTTTCTAAAATGGAGTATGCCAGCATGCAAAGTGATAGGACACAGCCAGGAATATGAGAAACTGTAGCCATCATCTAGGGATAATATATTCCATCCCTGTTGCTACTTGTAACCTGTGGGTCCTCTTTGGAGTGCTCTTCATTAAACCCATTAATATGCAGGATCCTTGTTTGCTTCACTGTGGTGCTCTTACCAGATTCTCTGGCACCTGGTCCAAAGAAAACAAGGAGAACTTGGAATGTTTTAGACATTAGTGACGATGGATGGGGATGGGTCCTCTTTTGAGTGGAGGGGAATCCGGGGATGGGTCGGCGCCTGTGGGCTTCTTGGGCTTGCAAGCCGTGCTGCTTCTTTTCCACTCTCTTTGGCTCTGCCTTGTGGCTACATTTGAATGCCCTGTTTTTTAAATATCTGGCTCCCAAAAAGGGAAAAATGGAAAAATGAAGAGGATAAAAAAGAAAATAGATTCTTTCAATTACCTAGATTTTGCATTAGCCAAAGGAGCTTGCAACAAAGGTAACCTCGTCTACTTGCACCTCCACAGGAAACATAGCTAGCAATTGGTGGTCAGACTATAGATCTCTGATACTTGGATAATATCATCGTTATTGCCTATCAGAGGTCCCTCAAATCACAGACTGTTCCAGCAACAAGTGCACCACTGTCTGCCACTGAAACTGAAAATGGAGACCTATGATATAAGAACTAAAAGTAACTGGAATTAACTGAGATGTCTTACCTGGAAGCTGCAAGGCTGAATTAAACTCTATATAAAGTTCCAAAAAAAAATCTGTGCTGTCAGAAAAGGCATGACACATGGAAAAACATTTAAAAATACGTCATGACATTTCCAGCAGCCCAATAGTTACCTCAAATAATTTCTGTGAATGGAACTATTATCTAAAAAGGCAAACTCCTAATACTTCCTACTCTGTCATCTTCTATGATTTCACTTGATAATGTCTTTGAAGGCACAAAGGTTTTTTCATTTTGATGAATTCTATTTTTTAAATTTTTTAAATTTTGTTGCCTGTACTGTTGATAATCATTTTTTAAAAGCCATTGCCAAAATTAAGGTCATATACATATCCCTTATGTCTTATAAAATGTTTACATTTTTGACTCATAAGCTTAGATATTTGGTTCATTTTGAGTAAATTGTGGTATATGATGTTATACACAGTTCTAGCTTTACTCTTTTGCATGTGGATATTCAGTTTTCCCTATTCTTGATCCCTCTGGGAGTATGGACCAAAATTTTGGGGGGGCTGCAGAAGGTGGAAGGCCTGGCTTCTGTAATTGCCTCTCTGCTGGACATGGACATTGGCAAGTCAATCCATACCCCCAGCCAAAGCAGCAAGTTCTTTTTTTCTTTCAAGAAAGAGTTTGGTTACCTTTTTTTTTTTTTTCACAAGTTAATTTTTTTAATTTCTTTATTGGGGAATTAATGTTTTACATTCAACAGTAAATACGATAGTTTGTATATGCATAACATTTTCCAGTTTTCCATGTAACAATAAAACCCCCACTAGGTCCTCTGTCATCCTTTTTGGATCTGTATTCTCCCCACCCACCCACCCCAGAGTCTTTTACTTTGGTGCAACACGCCAATTCCAGTTCAGGTTCTACTTGTGTTTTCTTTTCTGATCTTGTTTTTCAACTTCTGCCTGAGAGTGAGATCATCCAATTTCATCCTTCTGTTTCTGACTTATTTTACTTAACGTGAATTTTTCAAGGTCCATCCAAGATCGGCTGAAAATGGTGAAGTCACCATTTTTAATAGCTGAGTAGTATTCCATTGTGTATATATACCACAACTTGCTCAGCCACTCACCTATTGTTGGACACCTGGGTTGCTTCCAGGTTTAGGCTATTACAAATTGTGCTGCCAAGAACATATGTGTACACAGATATTTTTGGATGAGTGTGTTGGGTTCCTTAGGATATATCCCCAGGAGAGGAATTGCACGATCAGAGGGTAGGTCCATTTCTAGCCTTCTGTGAGTTCTCTAGACTGTTCTCCACAGAGGTTGGACCAATTGACATTCCCACCAGCAGTGCAGGAGGGTTCCTTTGACCCCACACCCTCTCCAGCATTTGCTGCTATTACCTTTTCTGATGTATGACACTCTCACAGGAGTGAAGTGGTATCTTATTGTTGTCTTTATTTGCATTTCTCTGACAATCAGAGACGTGGAGCATTTTTTCCTGTGTTTCTCACCCCTTTGGATCTCTCCTATGGTGAATATTCTGTCCATGTCCTCTCTCCATTTTTGGATGGGGTTATTTGTTTTCTTGTTGTTGAGTTTGGCAAGCTCTTTATATATATTGGTTATTAGTCTCTTGTCTGATGCATGGCATATAAAGATCTCCCATTCTGTGAGGGTTCTCTTGGTTTGGGTAGTGGTTTCTTTTCAAAGCAACAAGTTCTTAACAAATCACAAGTCAGCCCCTACCACCCTAGAGATCGCAATGTGACCTCAGTAAACCCCAGGCAAAAAATCTAAGTGGGTTTCAATAGAGCCAACGCCACATCCTGTGACAAGTGGACTCCCTCGTTCCAGGCATGTAGGTAGGGACCCCCATCCCAGTGCCAGTGCTGCCCACGCCAATCCCAGAGGGCTTGGAAAGCAGCACTGAGTGTTTAGTGCCCAGTTAGCTCAAAGAGGCCTCATTACAGCTTTCTTTCTCACATTTTCCATCTTACCCCTACCCCACCCTGGCCCCCACTGAGTTGGGCTGACTGACAGTGAACCTTCAACAACCATGCAAAGGAAGCCGAAATTTAAGTCCCTTTGCAGCGCTTGCCCAAGCTCCTCTAAAGGCCTGTGCCTGCATGCTCAGACAGATGGGGGAGCCTGTTTGCTTTGGCGAACACACTTGAAAAAGTGCTGATGGAGTAAAGCACAACACCCTATGACAAGCTTAATGCCTGCAGTGTTAAGAAGAGTATAAAGCCAGCTCTGCAGGATGGGGGGGAGGAGAATTGTTATTATCATGGTGGGGGATAGCACTGGGGTATTTCTGTTCAATGTTCACATGATTCCAATAGGTCTATATTTAGGAGAAAAAAGGTGATATATGGAGAAAAGTCTGTCAATATTTGCTTCACATAAGTATCTCAAACTAACTTTCCCCCTCATGATGTCTGTCATGTAAGTAAAAACTACACTGATGTGTATATGCAATATTTTCTTATTTAATTAACCAGTGCCCTGGTCAAAAGAATAATAATTTTTAAAGGTAGAATATGCTGAAAAAATTGTTTCTGGAAGCTTTTATGTTAATTAAAAATTCTAAGTGTAATATATGATTTGGATCACATTATAAAATGTATTTCTTTTGTAAGTTTTGGTAAAAAAAAATATTTGAAATACATTATTTTTAAATGTCCAACCAAATTAGGAAGCTTCACGAATAGTAGCGCAGTTTCACAGGTGTCTCTCCTCTCTGCCTCGCTCACTTGCTCTCTTTCTTTTTTTTCTTTTTGTTTAAATTTATTTAAGAAAGGAGATATTAACAAAACTGTAGGATAAGCGGGGTACAGCTCCACACAATTCCCATAACCCGATCTCCATATCCCATCCCCTCTAATGATAGCTTTCCCATTCTCTATCTCTTTCTTATTCTCTGTTTAAAAAATGGGTAGGGGGAAGACTTCCTAGCAAAGTGCAGACACTGAGCTCCAGTGATAACCCTAGTGGCAAAAATAAATGAATAAATTAATAAAATTTTTCCCCAATTTGGACATATCTGGTCCTTTCAGCTCAAGTGAGGCTTTTCACTCATATGTGTCTATGTCAATCACACAGAACACCTGCAGTGATGGGAGCAAGTTAAATGAAGCACACACTGAACTACAGTACAGTTTTTGTGGTACTGTTCTTATTGATATAGTCTAGGACATTTGTTGTTGTTGTTGGTGGTGGTGGTGTGTGTGTGTGTGTGTGTGTGTGTGTGTGTAAAGGGAAGGCAGAACAAATTTATTCAAGAATAGGAATATGGGATGGAATATAATAGGTAAATCAGACCCTGTTAGTGTCTCTGAATTTAGTTTCCTGCTACCCTTTAGATTGTCAATACTGAAATGGCTGCCTCTGGTTAGGTCATTACCCAATGCACCACAATGACTTTTTGTCATTGGTTTCCCTATACCATCTCCTCTTAACTAGCCCCTTTAGTCTGAAATGGCTATCTTTTGCTGGACCCAATCACTCCCTATCATGCTGACCCTCTTATTCTTACCACCCCCAGAACCACCTCCCACCAATTCAAATTTCAGATTCCCTCTTCCAAGTTTTCCTCAGACTCTGACCTTACATAGACAGGCCGACCTCATACCAATTCCTGCCTCATCCCAGTTTTCTGCCCTCCCTCTACAAATGTCCTTGCCATTACTGCTTATAGGAATCTTACTACTTGGGCTTGTACCATCAGGTTCTACATTTCTGTGCCTCTACTAATATCATATTGTCTCTGACTTTGGGTCAAATGCTCAGCAGAAAGATAGCCCCTGCCAGGCAAAGATGACTCCTGGCACATCCTTCACAAACCCTGATGGTTTCATATTATATGGTGTGTGCTCAGATGCACACTAACGACTACAAATACATGACTTATGTGGTAGACAGAGAAGATATATTATAGGTAAATGGAATTTAAAAATCTTGAAAAATAAAATATTTTGATAAGTTATTTTTTGGAATGTTTTCAGAATCTAGAGTATACATCACATGCATGCCAACTTAAAATGTTTCTCTACATGTGGTCTTTGGATTAAGCCCTGTGTCTGTTACTATTACACTTGACAAATAAGCACCACCTGCTTCAGCAGGTGCTTCTTTGTCCTCCTGTCTCTACCACTTCTTGGTCCTTGAAAGAACTCAGAATAAGCAGTATTTCCTTTTCTTTTTTGACCATATCACCACTCAGCTTTGGTGGTTATGGGGACTGAAGCTTGACTTCAGAGCTTCAGGCATGAAAGCATTTTGCATAAACATTATGCTATCTCCCTGACCCAAAAATAAGAACTGTTTCATTTCACCCAAGTTTCCAATGGGCTTTTAGGAATTGGAGGATGATCCTAAGAGATACCAACTTGTAGAGGACTATTTGTTTGAGATAGGCCTTGCCAGTTACTCTTGGTTTTGCCCACTTGTCTCTCATGAAATGTGGAGGACTCAGCAGAGAAGCAATTACAGAAGCCAGGCTTTACATCTTATGTAACCCATAAAGAATTTTGGTTCATACTTCAGGGGATAGAGGGGAGTAAATGTTACAGGAATATGGCCAGAAGACTTTAAACTCCCAATTCCGTCAGGACCTGGAGAAAGAAGAGGAGAAAAGAAAGAAAGAAAGAAAGAAAGAAAGAAAGAAAGAAAGAAAGAAAGAAGCAAAGGAAGAAAGAACCTACCTGTGAAATCTGGTAAATTAGAAAACTACTACCTTGACATTAATAAAAGAAGATTTATCTATAAAAAAAAATGTTGTAAAAAAAAAAAGGGAGTTGAGCGGTAGTGCAATGGGTTAAGCGCACCTGGCGCGAAGCACAAGGGTGGGTGTAAGGATCCTGGTTCGAGCCCCTGGCTCCCCACTTCTATTTATCTCTGTCCTATCTAACAATGATAACTTCAGTAACAACAACAATAATAAATACAACAACAATAAAAAAGAGAAAAAAATTAGATATGCCTTTTTATCCCAGAAAATTGTGTTCCTTATGGTCTAAATTACTGTACTATATTTCTCTGCAATACAATTATCCTTCCCTGATAGACACAAAGAAATTAGGAAGAGTGAATACTTAGGTTTTCATTAATAATATATATTGCAAGAACTCAAACATGACACCAGAGTTAGTGTAAAAAAAAAAAAAAGCCATAAAGGCATTCCTGAAAAGAAAAGGGACATAGAGATATTCCAGAAAAGCAAAGAATATTCCTGAAGAGAAAAGGGACATAGAGAGGTGAACTGCCCACATTCTGAAAAAAGCAAGATTCCAAGCCAACATTCACAAGCTACCTACCTCAGCAGAATTTTTATTCACAAGCCATTTATTAGATTACTTGTTTTTACTATGGCCTAAAATACAGCCCCTGAGTAAAGCAAAACTTAATCCCTTCTCTTCATGTTTCATCAGCACCAGTACAGTCACTGAAGCAAAATATCACATGATAAACCCAGCTAATCTCAGAAAACACAAATGTCTCCCAAATAGAATATAGACTATGCACCAACCCATCAAAAGTGAGAGTTTGCATTGAAAATTCCTGGCTGTGAGCTCTAACCACTGCATCTAAACCCAACAAAATCTTATGAATGGACTTCAAGGGACTAAGCTCATGATGATTTTCTCAGAAAGCAAGGAACTAGAAATTGGGCTGCAATATTTCCAATCCCAATGTCTGCCATCACCCCAGGAAGAACACAACCCAGTTGTTCCTAATTTTGAGAAACATCAGTGTTGACCATTTGCCACAAGAAGCTAATTTTTAATGAAAAAAAGACAACCAACCCTTTTTAGTTATCTATTGTGTAGCAAACCAAAATGCAAAAGCTTGAAGCAATGATTTATTATTAAATTAAATCAAACTATTAAATTTAAGTCACAATTCTGAGGGTTGACAGGGTGACTTTTCTGCTTCATAACACGTCAGCTGTGGTCACTCTTGTGACTACAAATGGAGGGTCTGGGAGACCAAAGACAACCCCTCTCATGAGTCCAGAGTTCCAGTACTCCAGGGAGCTCACTCTCCTTCATGTGTCATCTCATCCTCTAGATTTATTCCAAAGACTTCCATCCCTACCAAGAGAGCCTGGGCTTCCTTACAATATGGCAGTCTAGCTCCAAGAGCCATAGCAGAAACTCCCAGATCTCTGAAGAGTCAGGCTTAGAACTGACACAATTCCACTTGAGTTTCGTTTTCCTAGTCAGAGCAAGGGACATTCCAGCCCTAACAGATTCCACCCAACATTGGGAGGAGCATTGCAAAGAGGAAGGAATTCTTGGTACCATCTTTAAAGACAACCCTGTCACATATAACAGGCATGAAAGATAATAGCAGGCATGAAAGAGAAACAGATAAATTTTATTTTTCTGCCTTCTACAAGGCGGACCTGAATCAAGCTGCAACCTCTCTGAACAGATTGACCTTATCTGTGGAACCAAGTAACTAATCACCACTTGGCTGATCTCTAAGAGTAAATGAAATAATTATGATTAGTGTGCATAGTATATACTTATGACTTAACAAATGTAGCCAATTCCAATGAACTTCTGGACCTATCAGGGGTCTGAAAGGACTAAATCAGAGAGGTGACATTTTGTAAGCTGTAGGTTTCAAGATTCGACCAGAGCAGAACCTACCTTGGGTTTGCTGGGCACTTAGATTCTTTTGGTCCCCCTTCTTCTCTTTCATTTTCTCCTCTGATACATCTAAAATGCCATGCACGAGGACCAGGGGTCAAGTTCCCAATCAATACTTGCAGAAGAGAATCTTAACAAGTGGTAAAGCAGTGCTACCAATGTCTCTTTTTCTATCTCTCTATTTCCCCTTCTCTCTCAATTTCTCTCTGTCATATCCAATAAAAATAATATTTAAAAAAATAAAATGCTGATCTTTTTTGTGACACCTTGGAGGCAGTCAGCGGCTTCAACATGAAGCTGAACATCTCCTTCCCAGCCACTGGCTGCCAGAAACTCATTAATGTGGTCATTTCTCTTCCCCTCTCCACCTTCTTCTCTCTCTATTTCTTTCTGACCTATCCAACAACAACAGCAATAACAATTAACAATGATAACAGCAGCAAGGGCAACAAAAATGGGGGAAAATGGCCTCTAGGAGCAGTGAATTTGTAGCACAGGCACCAAGCCCCAGTGATAACCCTGGAGGCAAGAAAAAAGAAGAAGCATATGGTGACAGATGTTGCTGCCAATGCTCTTGGTGAAGAACGGAAGGGCTATGTGGTCTGGATCAGTGGTGGAAACAACTAGCCAGGTTTCCCCATGAAGCAGGGTGTCCAGACCCAAGGTCATGTCCACCTCCTGCTGAGTAAGGGGCATTCCTGTTACAGACCAAGGAGGACTGGTAAAAGAAAGTGCAAGACTGTTCAGCATTGCATTGTGGATACCAACTTGAGCATTCTCAACTTGGTCATTGTAAAAAAAAAAAGGGGGGGGAGGATATTCCTGGACTCACTGATACTACTGTACTGATACTACTGTGCCTCATTGCCTGGGGCCCAAAACAGCTAGCAGAATCTGCAAACTTTTCAACCTTTTGAAAGAAGATGATGTCCGCCAGTATGTTGTGAGAAAGCCACTAAACAAAGAAGGTAAAAAACCTAGGACCAAAGCACCCAAGGTCCAGTGTCTTGTTACTCCACATGTTCTGCAACACAATCGTCACTGCATTGCTCCGAAGAAACAACACACTAAGAAAAATAAGGAAGAGGCTGCAGAATATTTTAAACTTTTGGCCAAGAGAGTGAAGGAGGCCAAAGAAAAACATCAGGAACAAATTACAAAGTGACAGAGGTTGTCTTCCTTGACAGCTTCTACCTCTAAGTCTGAATCTAATCAAAAATGAGATTTTTAAAAGAGTAGCAAATAAAACCCGGCACCATAATAATAAAAATAAAGTAAAATGCCACATATGCATATACCCCCCCCTTCCCCGCTCCTTGAAATCAAGGATGCAGTGGAGATTCCTCTCCCACCTCCAGCAATGATGATGAGATGTAGATGGGAACCTGAGATCATCAAGGGACAGGGCTATAACCTCAGAGGCAGCACTGAGCCTGCAACCTTACTTCTATCCAGCTCCATTACCCTTGTTTAATGTATTAAGGTGGCTCTCTCTATTCTGGATAGGAGTCAGTGCAAAATGGGAACCCTTGGTTACTACGCAGTAGGATGTCAGAATGGAATGCCAAAGGGGAAAATCTTTATGGAAGGGGGGTGGGGGAGAGACAGAAATGGCTTGATAGTAGAATGGTGTCTTGTATTGAAGCCTTCAAGAGATGAAGCAGAATTAGACAGGCAGTACTTGTGGCAGCTGAGGTGTCACTTCCAGTGCCCTGGCAAGTCCCCCACCTAGTAACTGCCTCTCAGCCCTGGAATTCTCTGTCTGGATGTTCCAGGGAGCTATATTCAGGAAGGCACCCAACCAGAGAAAGACAGGAACTTTCCCAAAACATGGCAGGTCAGCTCTGAGGCATCACGCAGGCTCTCAGATACCCACCCCTTAGCCCCAGCTTTGCATTAGCCACCCAGCCATGCACTCCCTATTATTGACTGTTCTGTTCTCCCTGCTGTCTCACATGGCCTCCTAAATAAAATGTTACACCAGAACCCTTGTCAGAGAGTCAACTTTGAGGGAAGTACAGACTAGAACAAGAGCCTTCAGTAGTTATTTCTCTGGCTTGACAATAATGAACCCTGAGGATAGACTGCTGGGCATGAGGGGGTGGCAAGGCTAAAGGGCAGGAAACATCTGAGCATGTGACTCCTTCTATCAGTTTTCCACCAAGGACATCCCTCCTGCATGTTGAAGATGCCTTTCCCTCCCAACTTTTACAACTCAACACTTGAGTGAAATGATTCTATTTTTCAGATGGAACTCCCAGCATTCTCTTATTTTGCCACTGGATTTATGTTTGTTCCTACCTGCTCAGGTTTGGGGTTAATTGTGTTTGCCCCACATTCCCTTTATGATGACATTTAAACCCTGACATTCATTTTCAGATATACAAAAGTAGGAGCCAGGTGGTAAAACATCCTGTTGAGTGCATATATTAGCCTGTGCAGGAACCTAAATTCAAATACCCAACTGCAAGGGGGGATGCTTGACAAGTGGTGAAGCAGTTCTGCAAGTCAGCCTCTCTCTCTCTCTCTCCCTCCCTCCTTCCCTCCATCCCTCCCTATCTCCTTCTCCCTTCTCAATTTCCCTCTGTCTCTATCAGTAAGAAGAAAGGGGGGAAAAAGGAAAAAACTGACTACCAGGAAAGGTTGATTCATCATGCAGGCACTGAGCTCTCACCCAGAGGTAATCCTGGTGGCAATAAAAAATAATAATAAATCTGCCAGTTTAGAAACCATGGGGCTGCTTGGGGTCTTGGCTTCATGGTGTCATGCTGACTACAAGGATGTGGAAGGAAAAAAGGGAAGAAGGAAGGAAGGAAGGAAGGAAGGAAGGAAGGAAGGAAGGAAGGAAGGAGAGATGGAAGAAAGTGAGGAAGGTCCCCAAAACAGCTGAATCACATGGCAGAAAATGAAGGGAGAGAGGGAGGCAGGGAATGGGGGAGAGAAAAGGAGATAGATATGTTTAATAGATAGATAGACAGATGATAGATAGATAGATAGATAGGTAGACAGACAGACAGACAGGAATGCAGACAGATAGACATAGGTAGAGAGTGAACAGTTGGAATGAACTACCCCCAAGCACTAGCTTTCCAGAATAAAGGCTCCAGGATGGATGTTGGTACTAAAATATAGGGACTCCTATGGTAAATACATGATTAAGTAAGGCCCTGCTTCCAGCATGGAGCTGTTCATTCTCCCCCTTCCCAGTCACATTGGAAAACTTGGCTATAGGCGCCGGGTGGCAGCGCACCTGGTTTAGGGCACATGTTACAGTGTGCAAGGACCCAAGTTTGAACCCCAGGAGCCCCACCTGCAGGGGGAAAGCTTTGCAAGTGGTGAAGCAGGGCTACAGGTGTCTCTCTGTCTCTCTCTATTTATCTCCCCTTCCCTCTGGATTTCTGGCTGTATCTATCCAGAAAATAAATAATTTTAAAAAAGAAAGGAAAACTTGGGTATATGCAGACCTTTTAGAGAGAAGATAAATTATTCGCAAAATTCCATTCGGCTAGGTCCACAGTGAAATTGCGCCCCCTAGTGTGGAAATTCAAGGTCCCTGGAGTCTGTGAGTTTGGGCCTGATTAATGTCATGTGGTCTACATCCAAGGCCTGCTTAGGAGATGGGAAATGGAAGTATTGCCTCTTACCTGAGCCGGCATGAGGGCTCCTGCAGGCTGGACGTTTGGAAATGCCTCCTCCAGCCTTTGCACACAGGGAAGTGAAGAACCACAACCTCTTGGACCTGACCCAACTCAGGAAATTGCTTTTTACCTACTGGGGCTCCACATGCCCGCTCACTTTGCTGGCCTCTGGCACAGCAGTCACAGGAGAGGCGCATCTGCCAGGCATTGGGCCACTTACTGGCATGTGGGCTCACCTCCGTGACAGCTCATTTCATGAGCTGCGCAGAGTTCTGTGTCAGGTGGGCACCCTGCAGAGGTGAAGTAGAAATAGAGACTTCATTAAAGGCTGACAAAAGAGTTCACTTGGATAGTGTGCTTCCTTGCCATGTACTTCACCCACTTTTGAGCCTTCCCTCCACAGCACTGAAGGAAACTTTGGCATTGTGGCTTCTTCCTTCACTCCCACCCCTACCTCTCTGCCTCTCTGTCTCTCCCTGAAATAGTCATCCTAGAGCAGTGATACCCCAGAGATAATTAAATAAATAAATAACATAAAATAAGGAGGAGGAGAATAAAAATAAGAGGAAGAAGAAGGAAGAGGAGAACGAGAAGGAGGGGGAGAGGGAGAAGAAGGAGAAGGACAAAGATAAGTAGAAGAAAGATAATAACATATTGAGGATACCTGGGACCCCAGTCAAACTGCTCAGTAGACAATTCAGTTACCAGTTTTAACCTGTTCAGTGAAAACTTCTTCCGGCTTGAATCTGCTATTCAGCTTCAGTCTTCTGTGCACTAAATTCTCTGGCAGTGAAACAAATTGAGAGCAGATTTTATTTAGTACTTAAAATTTTAAAGGGGTGTTAAAAAGCTTATTTTTAAAACATTCATCTGAACCCACTCATGAGGAAATAAGGCAAATACAAATTGAGAAGCATTTGAAAACAACTAGCCTGAACTTTTTTTCTTTATTTACTTGATTATTTTTTAATACTTCTATTTTTTTCCACTAGAGTTATTGCTAGGACTTAGTAGTACCTGCATTGCTTTGGGAAGCCTTTTATCTTCTCTTTATATTAAAGGACAGAGAGAAATTGAGAGGGGAGGGCAATGATGGAGGAGAGAGGAACAGATAAACACCTGAGGTGCTTGCCTTATCACTTGTGCAGATTCCCCCTGAAGGTAAGCAGTGGGAGCTCAAACCCAGGTACTTGTGCATGATAACATGTGTGTGTAACCAGGTGCACCACCACCCTGCCTCCCCTTGGTTGTTATTTTTTTTGTCATCACAAGGTTGACTTTTTTCAGATAGAAAGACAAAGACAGATAGAGAAAAACACCACAGCACTGAAGTGATGGCTGAACTGGAACTTTGGTTGTGCCCATAACAAAGCAAGCACACTATCCAAATGAGCTATATTGCCTCCCTTCTGGACTTTTCAAATGTATCGGTGTTGTGGAGGAAAAGGTTGAGAAAATGCTCTAGAAGAGAGAAGGTAGGATGACCAAAATGCAAGGTGTGACTCTGAGCTGGATAAAACCAGACAGCAGTGACAAAATACATCATGGGGACAAGTGAAGAACTTTGAATATATATTCTTTATTAGATACCAGCATAGTGCCAATGCTAAACTTTCTAACACCTGTAAATGCACTGTGGTTACATAGGCATCTGTGCTTGGTCTTAAGAGATATGCAGAGTTATTTAGACATAAAGGGTCATGAGCATGACATTACCTCTTTGATGGGTTCAGAAAGAATGATTAGGTACTGACAGTGATTCTTTGCTTGAAGAAACTTGTTTTCAGGCTCCTGAGCTTTGTCCCAGACCCATCTGTGCACTCCCATATGAAATCCATTTTTTGCAAAAACTCAGCTGATTCAGTGTAACCAGACGCTTCACCCTTGATGTCTGCTCACTCTCAGTATCTGACCCAGTTCCTCCTCAACCCCACTTTTACTGATGTCTGATTCACTGTAGCCTGTCTTCAGCAAGAATACTGTTAGACTGGTTTGGTCCAAGTTCCATTGACTGCCACCCTGTTTCTTGGTTATTAGTTATGCTTGACTCTAGGTCTGTAGTTAACGATTAATGGTTTTTATATATTTTCCTCATGTTTGGGAGCTACTCTCTGTCCTAATCCAGCTTTCTAGTCCTATTCTTAGCTCTTGACACCATCTTCCCACACAATATTTTTAGTCCATCTGCATGTTAGCTATTAATCTCAGGCAAAAATTGCTAAAGTCTGGGGTCCCTTGGAACATACCTAAAATATACCTTCTAGCTTCTTCCCACATGAAAACATCTAATTTCATCTGCTCTATTCCTATTCTTGGGATCCTATTTATTAAACAATTTGTCCTGCTTTATATTATATCTTTAAAAAAATTTTTTTTAACCAGAGCACTGCTCAGCTCTGGCTTATGGTGGTGTGGGGGATTGAACCTGGGACTTTGAAGCCTCAGGCATGAGAGTCTGTTTGCATAGCCATTATGCTATCTACCCCCTCACTTTATATTATATCTTACCACCTTTCAGCCACCAAGTTGCAGATGCTACCTGATGCCATCCTGACTTCCCTGGGCAGACGAACTCACTAATGTGTCCCCAAGTCTCACCTCTCCAGAGCCCTGCCCCACTAGGGAAAGATAGAAACAGGCTGGGGGTATTTATCAATCTGCCAACATCAATGCCCAGTGGAGAAGCAATTACTGAAGCCAGATCTTCCGCCTTCTGCACCCCATAAAGAATTTTGATCCAGGGGCTGGGTGGAGGCACACCTGGTTGAGTGCACATGTTACAATGCAGGAAGACCCAGGTTTGAGTCTCTGGTTCCCACCTTCAAGGGGGAAAGCCTTGCAAGTGATGAAGCAGTGTTGCAAGTGTCTCTCTTCCTATCACCCCTTCCCTCACAACTGCTGGCTGTCTCTATCAAATAAATAAATATAATTTAAAAAAAGAATTTTGGTCCATACTGCCAGAGGGATAAAGAATAGGTAAGTTTCTAATGGAGAATATGGGACACGGTACTCTGGTGCTGGGAACTGTATGGAATTGCACCCCTGTTATTTTACAATCTTGTTAATCATTGTTAAATCATTAATTAAAAAAACATAAAAGAAAGATAATAGATAACAAGCACAGATGGAGCAAACTGTTAACAACTGGTCAATTTAGATGAATTATAAATGTATATTTGTTCTATTTTTGCAACATTACTATAATTTTTTTCCAAATATAAATATGGAAGGAGGGAATTGAAAGACTTAGATTCTATCCTTGGTATCCTTGGTGGAGCACATGGATAGCACCAAAGGAAACTCCACAGATGCTCTGCTTTGGTGTTTTTCTGTCTTCTCTCTCTTCCATTCCCTCTGTTTATCCAGTAAAAAAAAAAAAAGGGCACTAGTTATTAATCTGTTGTCTCTAAATTCAAAACTCACCCTCTATATTGCTGTCTGTAGCATTGGACCAGAAACTCTGAATATACATATCTGTTCAATAGTTGCCCCTCACCGGAATCTGTCAAAAGGGTCATAGAGGGGCAGTGTGTGTGTGTGTGTGTGTGTGTGTGTGTGTGGTGGGGGGTGTGCTTCCAGGTGGTTCCTATATCTGCATACCTTAGTAATGCTCTTTACCCAGGTAGGAACCACTCCTTACCACAAGGACAATCAAATGAATCCAAGTTGTCACTGCTTAGCTACTGAACCTGCTTCACTGTGACTCCCTGTTCTGATAGCTGAGTCCTATAGGGCTTCTCCCCAAGTGTCTAAATTTAAATTATTTCTATCCTTTCCTTTTGTGTTCTCATCCCTAGTGAAAATAGCTGTTTTCAGTTTCCACCAGTATGATTCTTTAGAGTTCTCTTTTTTGCCTTTTGGTTACTCCATAAACTATTTTTTATCTAACATCACTATTAAAATGAATATGTGGGACACTTCCAGAGGCAGGGCTATGGAGCAGCAGCAGCTGTGTTTTTCTCCTCTCCTCTCCCAGGTCAACTAGGAATACCAGAGGAGACCACCTGGGACTGCAACAAGACAAGACTAGAACAACTTCAAGAACCCACCAAATCACCAGTGAATGCAAACACATGTGGCTTGTGGACAGAGAGGAGCCTAGGGAAAGATTAAGTGGCTAGTAACAGTCTGACCGTTTACCAGTAGAGATGCCACCTCCAGTCTGTTTCACCAATAAGGGGACAGCTGAAGGGAGGAAAGGACTTCCCTGAGATTCACCAATTGCAACTGTGAGTCTCCATTGCTACTGCCCTCAAAATCAGGAGCAGTGGTGGGGAGACCCTGTGCTGACATCAGAGGACAGAAATAACCAGGAAACTCAGGAGAAGATCTATACCTCGGTGGCCTAGCACTGGCGCTGATTATCTCTGCTCCACCCTGCTTTATCTCTTGGTCAGGAATCAGTGATTAAGCTAAGAAGCCTACTTATGGTTTAAAAGCCCTCAGGCTCCCATAGCCTACAGGGAAGAAAAACAACAAAAGAGAATTTAAATCCAACTCAAGGATAGAAATATTATTGAAACAAGTGTCAATTTCCACAACTGTGAACTCTTTAAGTACCTTATTTAGACACAAGTCAATCCAGGCAATAGTGATCAGTAATTTGAAAATTACTGAGAGAGGGACCTCATAACATAATATATAAAATGATTAAACCAACAAGAATAAATATTGGAGAAAATGAACCAGGACAAGAATCCAGCTAAAAGTCCCCCAAAGGTTGAAGCACAAAATAATGAGGTCAACATCCAAATACTAGTTAAGGAAATAATCACAGGAATGAGTAGAGTTTGAAAGAATTGTCATGAGAAATGCAGAAACAACAAATGAGACCCTGGAAGTAAACACTAATTATCTCAAGGTTATTAGAGAACTGAAAGCTGAAATAGCTGAGCTAAGAACACTGTTACATGAGGTCACATAAAATGACCTTTACACGAAATTATAAAGATACCTAAACCAATTATAATCATTGAGTTATCAATTGTAGTAAATGTCTAATTTGTTACAAAGTTTTTTCGTAAGTAATTGACTACAGCTATGACAAGCCTTCGCATAAAGAAGCATCTGCTCATATAGAATCCCCAGAAATCCATCTTGGACCCCTGACCTCTGACATCACCCACAATTACAGCCATCCCCTGAAACCCATGATGTGACCTGACACGATCTGGAGAACCTGATTCACAGACTCCAAAGGACAAGACTTTCCTACTGCCTTTCTCTCAACCATCGGTGTCTGCTCTTCCTGCTTCTGTTTCGCCCACCATGTTTTGGCGGTTCCAGATCACTCTCTACAGAGAAGAAAAGTTCCAGTGGCCGTCCTCCTCCATCAAGATAGACGTGTGGCATTTATTTCCTGGCCGTTGACATTGGACTGATGCTTCTATAGAACTTGCTGGACACTCCTTTTATACTCCTGGACTTCTTGAAGAATGACTGTAGCAGTTCATAGAACTTTCCGCCAGCTGACTCAGGATTTTGCAATGCCAGATCGCCCCTCTAGCCCCTCAGCTTATCAGGCCCCCACTCCTCCACCCATCAGGCTCACTCTGTCTCTTGCTACTCTTACTTATCCCTCCCTGTCTTGTGCTAGTTCTTTTTGAAGACACTTACACACTATCATTCTGCTTTCTTCCCAACAGGTTTCTGTTCACCCCTACACTGCTATTCCCCTGACAGAGATGAAGCCTTTTACAGACATTGACCCAGTTATATATGGCCATTAAGTAAGAGGAAGATGTTGGGGAATTGTGAGGATATGGTTGAGCTTGGAAGGGCTTGAGCCTGAGGGGTGTGTCAATCCTGTTAGTCTCTCTCTCCACGGAGAGGTTGAGCAAAGAGGGACAGTAGAACCCCCAAAAAGGTGTGCCTCTTATCAGTCTCCCTGCCTCACAAAGTGCCCCGCACTCCTGATACTATGGCAAATAGTTAAAAAGAAAGGGGGAGATGTTGGGTAGTATGCCACCTCCCCCTGGCTTCTGCTTAACCATATGCCTATATAGGGACTTACTGATCCCATTCAAAGCTTTGGTCTATTTACATAAATCACTTTTACATTTACATAAAGCACTCCCTCCAGGGCATTGGTGGTTCAGTGATAGGATTCTCGCCTGTTCCGCCCCCTCCTTGTCACACTCTGATTTTCACCAGTCACTTTTCTCTCCACCCTCTCTATATCACATCCTGTTTCCACCCTACTTGGAGAGTATAAAAACAGCTGCTCTTCTGATTAAAGACACTTGGAAATTGCTTTCCGGCTCCGAGAGTTCCAGAGTGTATCTCCTGCGGAAGTTAGTGCGGTACGAGTTCCTGATCCCTCTCCCACGCAGCAGCCTAGATCGGCTCCAGTTGAGTTCTCTCCAAGCCAGAGAGCACTAGCTTGGGAAGAAGTACCCTCAGGCTATCCCGGCAGTTGATGATGTCGTTCGTTGTGGGATAGGACAGAGAGAAACCGAGAGAGGAGGGGAAGAAAGAGGGGGAGAGAAAGATAGACACCTGCAGACCTGCTTCACCACCTGTGAAGTGACTCCCCTGCAGGTGGGAAGCCAGGGGTTCGAACCGGGATCCTTATGCCAGTCCTTGCACTTCAAGCCACGTGCACTTATCCCACTGCGCTACTGCCGGAACCCTTTCTGCATAAATTTTAAAGACATCTTCAATGAAACGAATCCCATTACAAAGAAGACTAAGGCAAGCATAAACCTATGGGACCATATCAAATTAAAAAGCTTCTGCACAGCAAAACCTGGTGGCAATAAAAAATAATAATAAATAATATGTTTGAGTTTTTAATTTGCACTGAGGCAACACTGTCTTACAAGCCTATATGTATATCTATATCTATTTATCCATAGAGAGAGAGAGATAAATGATAGATGGGCAGATAGACAAATAGAGATATATTTTTCCCCACCAAAGCACTGCTCTGCTCTGGTTTATTTGATGCCTCGGATTGAACCTCAGAGCCTCAGGCATGAAAGTCTAATTGCAGAGCCACTGTGCAGCTGTATGGGTTTTATGTTTGTTTGTTTGTTTTCTTAAGAAGCTTCATCAGCCTTCTTTCTTTGTTGTTGTTTCATTTGTTTGTTTGTTTTGACCAGAGCACTACTCAACTCTGGCTAATGGTAGTACTTGGGATAGAACCTGGGACCTCAGAGCCTCAAGCATTAGAGTCTACACAACCATTATGGCATCTCACCCACTTTCATCTCCATTCTTAATGTGTCTTATCACATCAGGCCCGCCACCAAACCTTTTAATGCAACTCACTGATAAAGGTCGAGGAGCCAGGTGATGGCAGACCTAGTTAACTGTATAGATCACAGTACACAGGACCTGGGTTTGAGGCCCTGGGTGAAATTTCATGAGCAGTGAAGCAATGCTGCAGATGTTTCTCTTTCTCTCTCCTTATCTCCCCCTTCCCTTTTAATTTCTCTCTGGCTTTGTCTAAAAGAAATAAGTAAAGAAATTATTTTAAAATTAGGTGGCTTGCTAGTATATGTAATAAAAAAAAACTCTTGATAATACCAAGTGCTGGCTAGGATATAGTGTGATTAGAGACTTCATGCATTGTTCATAGGAGTGCAAAATGGTGCAGCACTCTGGAAAGTGTGGCAAGGGTTTTTCATGTTGTTGTTGCCAGAGCATCACTGCATTGGGTTGACTTTTTCAGAGAGATAAAGAGGGGAAAGATACCACAACATGGAAGCTTCCTCCAGTGCTGTGGGGACTAGGCTAGTAGCTTCTTTAAAAAAAAAAAAAAGTTATGTGTAAACTTATCGGGAGCTGCAGGTCCCTTGTAAGGCAAAGCCCCTGGGCTTGTGAGCAAAAGGCCTGCAAAGTAGCCTTTCTGCAAAGCTCCTCACATTTTCTCCTAATTGAATCAAAAAGAATTGAAGGTATAGATCAAAGGGAACTGAAAGTAAGATAAATATTTTGCAGACTCCCTAGAAAAGATAAACACTTTTCAGACTCCCTGGGAAGATTATAATTGTCTAACTACATGAACTTTTGCCCCAACTGTATCTTGCTTTTGATTTAATTTTCATGCAGTTCTGGGGAACTGAGCTTTGAATACTGCCCATGCATCATAGTGCCAAGCTATATCCTTGGACTGATTTTTATTGGACATATTTAGAGACAGAGACTGAAAGACCTAATTCCAACTGTGCTATCCATGGAACTCCACCTGTTTTCACCTTTGGTCCTGTCCATGGTGCTGTGGTCTAAGCTCAGGCCCTCACACATGCAAGTCATGTGCTCTACTGCTGATCTCTCTTTCTCTCTCCTTATCTCCCCCTTCCCTTTTAATTTATCTCTGGCTTTGTCTAAAAGAAATAAACAAGTAAAGAAATTATTTTAAAATTAGGTGGCTTGCTAGTATATGTAATAAAATGGAAAAAAAAAACCTTGATAATACCAAGTGCTGGCTAGGATATAGTGTAATTGGATCATTTATTTTATAAATAAATGTTTAAAAAACTCTCTCAGAGTAAAGGAGACAACAAACAGGATCAGGGGGTGGCATACCTGGTTAAGTGCACATATTACAGTGCACAAGGACCCAGGTTCAAGCCCCTGACCACTACCTGCAGGGGAAAAGCTTTACAAGCAGTGAAGCAGGGCTTCATGTGTCTCTCTCCCTCTGTCTATCTCCCCTCCCTTCTCAACTTCTTTCCAATAATAATTTTAAAAGATTTTTAAAAAATTTTAATTACAAGAAGTAATAGAAAATAAAATTCATCAATTTATCATCAGCAAAGCAATGATCAATTCAATTTGGGATCATCAATAGATTCTAAAGTCATTGGGTAAGAGACTGTCAAGAAACAAAGCATTCAATCTTAAGAGTATCACTCAATCACTTACTCATAACAAAGGGTCAGGGTAATAACTCAGTGCTGACAGCAAAAGCTTCCATAACCAAGTGAACAAGGTCAGCACCATCAATAATGAGACAAATTGGTCACAGATTCTTCCTGTTCTGATTCACTGGGAAGGGAGCATGCATCACCTGTGAAATGCATGCTAGCAGTAGTTCTGCTGAGTCAAATCTAAGGAAACAATCAGAGAAAGCAAGAGGAACATTCTGTAAAGCGAATGTCAGTGTCATGAAAGACCACAATTAGACTAGAGAATGACAATGAATTGAAGAATATTAAAGAGGTATGATAACAAAACTCAATATGAGGCTCTTGATTCTACCTCGAATCAAAACAAAATAATGATTGAGTCATCCAGTAATTCGGCATGGCTTTTACATTAGAAAAAAACATCTCACCAATGTGAAATTCCCCAAGCATGATTGGAGGAAGTATATTTTTGAAATTATATATTTTTGAAGTATATTTTTGAAATTTTGAAATGGAAGTATATTTTTGAAATTCCCCAAGCATGATTGGAGGAAGTATCTTTGTGGTTAAGAGATACAGACTAAAATATCTGGAACTCATATCTACAATGATGTGATTAAAGAAAATGTAGAAAGAGAAAAGGCATAGGTGAAGTGCCAACAATTGGTGGACATATGATAAATGAAATATTTGTAAGGATTCATTGGACTTGTACTTTTTTTTAAGAATGTTTTTCAAAATAAAAATCAAGAGAGGGAACCAGCAAGATATCTTACCTAGATAGTAATCTGCTTTGTCATGCACATGACCTAGCAGGTTCGAGACCTGTCTCCACTACCCTGGAGGAAGTTTTTGCAAGAAAGAGATCCAAGATAGAGATTTCAGAGTTTCAGGACTTTACTGGCCACAAGCTTGTATAATCCATGACCTGATTATTTCACATAGCCAGCAGAGAGCTGTAACTCCTCAAACACAGATAGGTATCAATGAAACCACAGCTCTGGGAACTAGAGCGGCTGGCCACTGCCAATTGGTGCCTGATGTAAATGAAAGGTTGTATACTTTCTAGCCATGGTAGCCATAAAAATCTGTTGAGATCCCCAAAAGAATGAAAGACCTTGGAGGCCAGGCTGTAGCGAAGAGTGTTAAGCACACATTGTGCAAAGCACAAGGATGGGCAGAAGGATCCCATTCAAGCTCCCGGCTCCCCACCTGCAAGGGGGTCGCTTCACAAGCAGTGAAGCAGGTCTGCAGGTGTCTATCTTTCTCTCCCCTTCTCTGTCTTCCCCTCCTCTCTCAATTTGTCTCTGTCCTATCCAACAACAACAGAAATAACAACAGTAACAACGACAAACAACAAAGGCAACAAGGGGGGGGGGAATGAAAGACCTTGAGTGTTACTTAGAGATTTCCCTTATTAATGGTGTCATCCTATACAGATGTTGGTCCCCTTCTCAAACTATTCTGCTCATATTAATTGTCTTAAAATACCTTTGACCTTGATAACAAACTAATAAAAGACAGCGACCTAATCGGCAAGGCCACACTACTTTCTATCTATCTTCGGGAGACTAAGAGCATGAGTCATACTGGGCCTGTAAAGATCAAGCTCGACTCTTAAATAAGTTCTTATTATTCCTGCACTGGAAGCCATGAGTCACTCAGTAGTAGCCCTTTTTCCCTCTGTCTCTCTGCGTTGCTCTTTCTATGTGAAAAAAACAGGTCAGAGTGGTGAAGCCCTGGCAGTGACACACACACACACACACACACACACACACACACACACACATACATATAATAGCAGAAGGAAATTTTTTAAAAATTATAAATGATTAGAGGGTTGGGCAGTGACTCAACTAGTTAAGCACACATATTTCCAAGTGCAAGAACCAAGGTTCGAGCCCCGCTCCCAACCTGCAAGAGGATCTGCTTCACAAGCAGTGAGGCAGGTCTGTAAGTGTCTACCTTTCTCTCCCTCTCTCTGTCTCCCTGTCCTCTCTCAAATTTTCTGTTTTATCTAATAAAAATTAGAAAGAATATAAGGGGGGGAAAGAAGGAAAAAATGGCCTCTGGAAATAGTGGATTCATAATGCCAGCACTGAGCACCACCAATAACCGTGGTGACAATAAAAAAATTGTTTTAATTATAAATGATGAAGAAACCCTAGTACCGTCAGGACATGGTGTAGTAGAAATTATTGAACAAGCTTGTCCAAGTAATTTGAGTTGAATGTCCTATCTAGAAGGAAGTCATACACATATCAAAGTGTAAACTGAACATATATTTCAGATGAACTTATTGAGAGAAGTTACTAGTGTGCAAGGAGCACTCTACCCTACAGTTTCATTGCAGTCTTATTTTCATATTTAAAAAAAAAAAGCCTGAGAACAACTTAAAATAGATTGGCAAGTAAATGATGACACAGTTCTTTTTTTATTTATTTATTTATTTATTCATGGGAAAGATAGGAGAGAGAGTAAGAACCAGACATCCCTCTGGTATATGTGTGCTGCCAGGGATTGAACTCAGGACCTCATGGTTGAGAATCCAGTGCTTTACCCACTGCGCCATCTCCTAGACCACATATTTCTAGCCTACTTGCGAGTACAGGCTCTGAAGCAGACAGCCCAGAGGGGTTGTTTCATTTCCTTGAATCACAATCTTCTTGATTGTGAAATGAACATAATAAAAACATCTTTATTGGAGAGTTTGGAGGCCTTGTAAGATCATCACACAAATAATTTAGTACATCAGATGACATACATATTTATTAGCTATTACGGCATCAAAAACAATGATGCAGAACTATACTTATTGGAAAGAAATTTGAGGCCGATTGGCGATGCACCTGGTTGAGTGTACATGTTACAATGTACAAGGACCAGGGTTCAAGCCCCCAGTCCCCACCTGCAGGGGGGAAGCTTTGCAAGTGGTGAAGCAGTGTGGCAGGTATCTCTCTGACTCTGTCCTTCTCTATCACCCCTACCCTCTCAATTTCTGGCTATCTCTAGCCAATAAATAAAGATTACTTTTAAAAAGAAAGAAAGAAATCTACAAGGTACTATTGAATGAAAAAGTTAGATGCTAAATGGAATGCAGTGTCAAGCCCACAGATGTAAAAGAGGATTTTTAATTATTTAACTCAGTGACCACCCAAGTAATAACAGCCAGTGACAAAAGTAAGAGGCTTCTGGTGTCCAGTTTTCTTCTTTGTAGTTCTTCTACATTGCTTAATTTTTTTTTCTTCCTCTTTTTTTTTACAATGTACATATAGCAGTGTTTTTTTTTTTTGCAATCATGTGTTTTTATTTTATCTATTTTATTTATCATTATTTTAGATATGATAGGACAGAGAGAAATTAGAAAGCTGGAAGGGTACACAGAAAGAGAGAGAGAAAAAGCAACAGCTGCAGCACTAATTCACTACTCCTAAGGCTTCCTCACTTTGGGTGGGGAACTGGTTTAAATCCCAGTCCTTAAGCACAGTAAGCACTCTCCTGGGTGCACCACCACCAGGATATGTGTTGTTGTTGCTGTTGTTGTTTTAATCTTTAAGTTAAAACACAGTCCTATGGATTTTCCAGTTCAGCCTGGCTTTGTCTGAGCATCGAATGTAATGTCCAGCTACACAAGAACCAACAAGTTATTTCTCACAGTCTTGCCCATTTACAATGACAAGTAATGACTTTGGGCCCAACTTCAGGTCTCCTTTTCTCAGTCTGGACAAGGTTCTGCCAAGGACTCTAGGAAGCAGAGAGAGAGAGAGAGAAGGAGAGAGAGAGAGAGAGAAAGAGAGAGAGAGAGAGAGAGAGAGAGTGTGTGTTTTGTGGGGCGCAGAGGAGGGGGGTGTTGTTTTGTTTTAGTTTTCTTTTTATTTGCATTATAAGATTACATTTTCCCCATATTTCTACTTCATTTTCAAGCAGTACCTATCCTATTACTGTAGTTCTGAAGCCTGTCCATGGCTCAAAGCGTAACGAGCTACAATCTGAAGCTGCACTGAAATTTACTTTGAAGGGCACTCAAACTTTTTAAAGGCATCCAAACTGTACTGCGGAAATGCGGCTTCATTTCCCAAACCCCGGCTTTCTGCAGAGTGCCATGCTGGCCAGCAGATGGCAGCCTTTCCCCATAAAAGCCCGGCCAAAGTCTTTCATGCCCAAAGCGCGCGCGCGGGGGGGGGGGGGGGGGGGGGGGGAGGTTCGTTGCTGAATCCAGCTTCTGTGTGGTCAGTAGCAATTTCGGGGCAAGCGATTCTTTCCCAAAGCGCCCTTCACTAGAGAAGAGAACAGTGGGATTAAATGTTAGGAAACAAGAACTCCAAGAAGAAAAGGCGATTTCCCCCGCACCACGTGCTCACCCAGACTTCCCTGCCACAAAAGTCGCAACAGTCCTGTGTCCATTTGCAGTCTGGAGTCGAGTCAGAATTGCTCAGCCTTTGGGGGCTCTGAATCCACATGCCTTCGTCCCTTTGTGCCACTCAAAGCCAGATATTGATGTCTGAAAGAAAGATACATAAGCTTCATTATTTAAGTGCCTTTTCCTTAAACAAGACCGCTTTAATACTTAACAAGGTAGGGGAGCTACATAATTTAAAATCTATGCGAACAGAAATAAGAAATTATTTGTCGCGGTCTCCACTTTTACACCAACCAACAAAGACAGACATTCACCATTTTTTGCCTTCCCAGGGCCCCAAAATACAACACAGGCCTGTTCTCCTGCCCCGGGCAGAAGCTGCAGCTGAAGCTGTTCTTTATCAGCTTTTCTTTCTCAATATTTACCAACCAATAAATCTTTTTTCCCCTAAGACAACTGACATTCGAATCCCGTTCATGTGGAGGCTTGTTATCCAAATAATATTAAATAAACTGTTTCATTATCCACTGAAAAGGTATTAAGATGGATTTTTTTTCCCCTAGCGGGTCAATATTGAAGAGACGGGTGTTTTCCCTTGAAAGAAGGGCAGCTGTTGCCTGTAATGAGCACATTTCAATCAGGGGGACTGACTGCTCCCCCCTCCGGCTCTGGGCCTATGTGCTAGGACTGCAGACATGTCTACGAGGGTGCAGAGGGCTCTGGAGGGCTCCCGCCCACCCTCACTGCTCCCAAGATGACCGCAGAGGGACCTGTATGTCTGCGCCATCACCTCTGCTGTCACTGAAGTCTCCAGAAACCAGAAAAAGTTGCCAAAGCTGCAGGAGTATTTTGTTCACTCGCTAAGTGAAAGACATCAAAATGAAAGAAGTCAGTTTCTGAATAAGAATTTCACTTCTAGATGATCTCATTCATAGACAGAAACTGAGAAATAAAAACAGAAAGGGGAAACACAACGTAGAATTTGGACAGAGTTTAGTGTATTACACCAAATTAAAGGATTCTAAGCGCAGGGAGGATTTCAGGTTCACCATATTGGGGGCGGGGTGTAGTGTAAATCTATATTCCTATTAACTTATAATCTTATAAATCACTATTTATTTGCCAGGAGAAAATTAGATGAACTATTTCAAGTTCTATAACTCCCTACATTTTATTCTGTGTATATATTTCTTTAGTCCAAGTATTTAATGTATCAAATTTGAAAACATGAATTCTGACTTTGGGCTTAAATTGTTCAAGCAGTTCTAAATATAAATTGTTCCTTTAAAAAAACAATTTCATTTCTAGACCAGTGAGCTGGCCCACATGAACAGTACACTTGCTCTGACCTGCCTGTGACCCAGGTTTGAACCCTGTCCCCATTACACTGGGGAAGCCTTATTTATTTATTTATTTATTTATTTATTTATTTATTATCAAGACTTTTTAAAGTTTTTATTTATAAAATGGAAACACTGATAAAAACCATAGGATAAAAGGGGTATAATTGCACACAATTCCCACCGCCAGAACTCTATATCCTATCCCCTCCCCTGATAGCTTTCCTATTCTTTAACCGTCTGGGAGTATGGACCCAGGGACACTATGGGGTTGCAGAAGGTGGAAGGTCTGGCTTCTGTAATTGCTTCCCCGCTGAACATGGGCATTGACAGGTCAATCCATACTCCCAGCATGCCTTTTTCTTTCCCCAGTGGGGCAGAGATTTAGGGAGGTGGGACTCCAGGACACATAGTGGGGTTGGCTGCCCTGAGAATTCCAGTTGACATCATGGTAGCATCTGGAACCTGGTTGCTAAAAAAGTATTAAGATAGAAAGCAGAACAAATTGTTGACTAACCATGAACCTAAAGGCAAGAATATTATGGATGGAGATTTGGGATCTCCATTTTGGAAAAAGCTAACAGACTCTATTTTAGGTATATTCTAAGGGGCCCATGACCCAGCTAGTTTTTGCCTGACATCCAGTATGCAAGTGACCTAAGCTATTGTCTGGGGGGAAGGTGTCACAGTTGGAAAAAGGACTACAAAGTTGGATCAGGGAAGAGAGTAGCTCCCAAACATGGGAAAAGTATATAAATAATGTTAACTGTAAAGCCCATCAATCTGATCTGGAGCCCACAGCCAGCACAGAACCCTGTGTAACCTCTGCATCCCTGTAAGTTTGAGCTCACACTCTGGGGTCACACATGATCACAGGAACATTACAGGCTGCACCAATTTTAGAATCCATCATCCTCGGGTGATAGGCAGAATATATTATCCAACCTCCCTTCGGAGAATGGTACATTCAGGTCACATAGGGGCCCACAGAGGGGTCCATCATGTTATTCCTGATGGAGATGACCAATGACAGTGATGATAGGAATCTGTTAGAGGTATAGGCCCATCATGCAAGACATTTTTGTTATTAGTAGTTGTTTACAAGATCATAAACTGCATGGTATAATAGTTCCACACCTCACTGGGGGGAAGCTTTAGTGCTGTGGTACCATGCCCACAGCTTAAAGTGGTGAATACCCAGAAAAACAGCAAAAAACAAATTTCAATGCTATTGCTTCATTTTATTCATCCATTTATATTCCACCAGGGTTATCTCTTGGGCACACCCCTGCACATGAAACTATCACTTCTGACAGCCTTTAAAAAAAAAATCTTCCTTTCTTCCTTTCTTTATAAGGTAGAGAGAAATTGAGAGGAGAGGAAAAGATAGAGAGGGAAAGAGAAAGAGAAAGAACTGCAGCACTTGCTTTATTGCTTGTGATCCCATCCCATCCCCCTGGAGCTTGAACTAGGGTCCTTGTGCATGGTAACATGTGCACTTAATCTAATGTGCCACCGCCCAGCCCCTTTGCTATTGCTTTATAAGGCAGTGCGACTTTTGCTCCCCTCTGCAGGAGGTGGGTGGTGTCAGTCCAGGAGCCCCTCTGCAGGCTCAGGTGATAGAAGCTCCACGTCTACCCTGTAACTGAATGCCTGGAAGACTCAGCCTTATGACTCTCACCTTAATGCCTCAGTTTCCCCCATTTGTACAAAGAAATGTTCCTCTTACTGTTTCTTCAAAGCTTTTGATAATTCTAGGATCTGAATGAAGGGGAGGACTTCAGGGCACTGGGCACTCCTGATTATCAGAGACCTCAAGCATTTGGCCAAACAACTCAGCTGTGGAAATTTTCGTTGAAAATAAAAATTTGGGATCCAAGTGCTGGCACATCTGGTTGAGCACACACATCACCATGTGTCAGGACCCAAGTTAGAGCCTCCACTCCCCATCTGCCCTGTGTGTGTGTGTGGGGGTGGGGGCGCTTCACAAGTGGTGAAGCAGGTCTGTAGGTGTTTATCTTTCTCTCTTCTCCCTCTCTATCTCCTTTCCTCTCTCAATTTCTCTGTGTCCTACCGAATAAAATAGAAAGAAGGAAAGACAGAGAGAAAGAAAGAAAGAAAGAAAGAAAGAAAGAAAGAAAGAAAGAAAGGAAGGAAGGAAGAAAGAAAGAAATTAAGAGAGAAATAAATGGCTTCTGGGAGTGATGGATTCATACTGCCAACACCAAGATTCAGCTATGACCATGGTGGCTAATAATAGTAATAATAATAACGATAATAATGTGGTTCAAGAGCATGAAACCAACAGGTAAGCCATGTGGTCTATTACTAAGTCACCATTCCCAGCCCAAGATTTGTTTGTTTGTTTGTTTGTTTGTTTAAACAGAGAGAAGAAAAGACACTACAGCGCCAAAGCTTCCTTCAAGTGGTAGGACCTGGGCTCAAACCAGAGTTTCTCACCTGGCAAAACAGCACACTACCTAAGTGAGCTATTTTGCCGGCCCTTTATTTTTTAAAGACTGACCTGTCAATGCCCATGTCCAGAGGAGAAGCAATTACAGAAACCAGATCTTCTACCTTCTGCTACCTATACTCCCAGAGGGGTAAAGAATAGGGCAACTCCCAATGGAGGCAAAGGATATGGAACTCTGGTGATGGGAGTTGTACTGGGTTAGAGCAGGGTTCTACCAAGACATGTCAGCTACTAGTCAGCCCTTACTCCAGTCTGGGGCACCACCCTGTCTTGTCCCATCTGCTTTTCCAGCTTTATTCTTCTAGGACTGACTGTGGGTGATACCCTACCCATGAGCATTTCCACTATTTTATAGCTACATACACAATGACCAAGTAAAGTTCCTTCTGTTTAAAACTCCCCCCTTGAACACTGCAACATTTCTCCTCCCTAAGGAAGGAATCATCATTGTATATGTAGCTTTACAAGTATTTCCTAGGCTGCATATACTCCTTGCAAACAGGAAGCAGCACCTTCCATACTGTGGAAGTTCTTTCTCTTTCAGAACATTGCCAAGCTGGATGTGTCATCTAGAAGTCATTCTCCTCACTCAACAGTGTGTCTTGGAATTCTGCCATGTTCTTACCCGGGGCTTCTCATTTCCTCTTTAACCACTGTGCAATCTTCACTCGGTGATGAAATTAACTTTAAATTTTTATTTATTCCATATTAGATAGAAAGTTTCAGAGAATGCAATACCCATCAAAGTTCCACCAAGCTTCTTTAAGAGAATAGAATAAACACTACAATCATTTATCTGGAACCTGAAAACACCTAGAATTGCCAAAACCATCTTGAGGAAAAGAAACAGAAATGGAGGCATCACACTCCCAGACCTTAAACTATATTATAAAGCCATCATCATCAAAACAGCATGGTACTGGAACAAAAATAGGCACACAGAGCAGTGGAACAGAATTGAAAGCCCAGAAATAAATCCCCACACCTATGGATATCTAAAAAATAGGCACACAGACCAGTGGAACAGAATTGAAAGCCCAGAAATAAATCCCAACACCTATGGACATCTAATCTTTGATAAGGGGGCCCAACGGATTAAATGGAAAAAGGGGGCTCTCTTCAATAAATGGTGCTGGGAAAACTGGGTTGAAACATGCAGAAGAATGAAATTGAACCACTTTATCTCACCAGAAACAAAAATCAACTCCAAATGGATCAAAGACCTAGATGTCAGACCAGAAACAATCAAATACTTAGAGGAAAACATTGGTAAAACACTTTCCCACCTACACCTCAAGGACATCTTTGATGAATCAAACCCAATTGCAAGGAAGACTAAAGCAGAAACAAACCAATAGGACTACATCAAATTGAGAAGCTTCTGCACATCCAAAGAAACTATTAAACAAACAGAGAGACCCCTCACAGAATGGGAGAAGATCTTCACATTCCAGACATCAGACAAGAAACTAATCACCAAAATATATAAAGAGCTCAGCAAACTTAGCACCAAAAAAAGCAAATGACCCCATCCAAAAATGGGCAGAGGATATGAACAAAACATTAACTACAGAGGAGATCCAAAAGGCTAACAAACATATGAAAAACTGCTCTAGGTCATTGATTGTCAGAGAAATGCAAATTAAGGCAACACTAAGATACCACCTCACTCCTGTAAGAATGGCATACATCAAAAAGAACAGCAGCAACAAATGCTGGAGAGGATGTGGGGACAGAGGAACCCTTTTACATTGCTGGTGGGAATGTAAATTGGTACAGCCTCTGTGGAGAGCAGTCTGGAAAACTCTCAGAAGGCTAGACATGGACCTTCCATATGATCCAGTAATTCCTCTCCTGGGGTTATACCCCAAGGACTCCATAACACCCAACCAAAAAGAGGTGTGTATTCCTATGTTCATAGCAGCACAATTCATAATAGCCAAAACCTGGAAGCAACCCAGGTGCCCAACAACAGATGAGTGACTGAGAAAGCTGTGGTATATATACACAATGGAATACTATGCACCTATCAAGAACAATGAACCCACCTTCTCTGACCCATCTTGGACAGAGCTAGAAGGAATTATGTTAAGTGAGCTAAGTCAGAAAGATAAAGATGAGTATGGGATGATCCCACTCATCAACAGAAGTTGAGTAAGAAGATCTGAAAGGGAAACTAAAAGCAGGACCTGATCAAATTGTAAGTAGGGTACCAAAGTAAAAACCCTGTGGTGAGGGGTAGACATGCAGCTTCCTGGGACAGTGGGGGGTGGGAGTGGGTGGGAGGGATGGGTCACAGTCTTTTGGTGTTGGAAATGGTATATATGTACACTCCTAGCAAAATGTAGACATATAAATCACTAGTTAATTAATATGAGAGGGGGAAAATCAATTGTATGTCTCAAAGTTTTTCAAAACACAAACTGAATCTTTTTAATATACAGGCTGTGTATTTGATATGCGGACTCTCTCAAAAGCCTAGACCAAGTAGATTAGAAGCATCCAATAGCACAGCTATATACAAGATACTGGATACTGTACAGCAAACCATAACAAAAGGACTTTTCAAAGTTAACCCAATTACCAAATAATGTGATGATAACATTAACTATCGATTGTCTTTTTGATCCCTAAGACAGCAGGAACCTCACATCTCCACTATAGAGCCCCTACTTCCCCCAGTCCTGGAACCCTTGGATAGGGCCCACTTTCCCGTATGCCTCTCCCAATCCATACCGAATAATATTGCATCCGCCGATCACAACCTAACCAACTCAACGATTGCCACCTCAACATGCTTCACCTCAGACTGTGTCCAGAGACTTCACGTGTGGAATGACAACCCTTCAGCTTCATTACTCGGGTGAGACCTTTCCTTTTATAGTACACTCTAATTTCATCTCAGCTGGTTCACTTTCTAACAAAGTCCCATAACCTAGATATACACCAGTTTCTGTGAGAGAGCTTATGTTCACACGTACCCATAAACTACTGCAAAATATATACCTGAAAGCAGAAGTACACTAGAGTTTGCAGTGAGTACCTCCCTAATACTTCCTCTCCACTATTCCAAGCTTTGGGTCTATGATTGCCCAACAATTTGTTTGGCTTCGTATGTTAACTCTCTTTTCAATCACCAGGTTCCTGATGCCACCAGGATGCTGGCCAGGCTTCCCTGTATTGAAGACCCCACCAATATGTCCTGGAGCTCAGCTTCCCCAGAGACACACCCTACTAGGGAAAGAGAGAGGCAGACTGGGAGTATGGACCGACCAGTCAACGCCCATGTTCAGCGGGGAAGCAATTACTGAAGCCAGACCTTCTACCTTCTGCAACCCTCAACGACCCTGGGTCCATGCTCCCAGAGGGCTAGAGAATGGGAAAGCTATCATGGGAGGGGGTGGGTTATGGAGATTGGGTGGTGGGAATTGTGTGGAGTTGTACCCCTCCTACCCTATGGTTTTGTTAATTAATCCTTTCTTAAATAAAATTTAAAAAATTAAAAATAAAAAAAAGAAAGTTTCAGAGAAAGAGATTCAGAATGATGAAGAAAGAGATAGGTGTATCACTCTGGTACATGTTATGATGGGGCTCAAACCTGAAGCCTCAGGCCTGAAAGTAACACATTCTACTAGTTGAGCTATCTCTCTGACATTAAATCTTAGTTTTTTGGGTTTTTGTTGTTGTTGTTCTCATTTGACTTTGATGAATAGTAAGTTTGTTTCTAAATATATTTTATCCCAGATGCCATAATATACTTCCTTTTAGATGCTTTTAAAAATTATTTTTAAAACAATCCTTTTATATATTTATTATTGGATAGAGAGAAATTGAGAAGAGAAGGAAAACAGAGAGGTAAAAAGACAGACACTTGCAGCCTTGCTTCACCACTTGTGAAACTTTCCCCACTGTAGATGGGGACCAGGGCTTGAACCTGGGTCCTTGCAAACTATAATGTATAATGTGTGTGTGCTTAGCCAGGTGCTCCACCACCTAGCTCCCTTTTCAGATGCTTCTTTATGCATATATACAAATATTTCTTTGGTACAAGTAAAAAAAAGTTGTTGGGTATATACATATTAGATTAAACTGGCCCAGATATAAGATTTTTATTATTATTTGTTATTGGATAGAGATAGAGAGAAATTGAGAGAGAAGGGGGAGATAGAGAGGAAGTAAGACAGAGAGACACCTGCAGATCTGCTTCACCGCCTGTGAAGCGACTCCCCTGCAGGTAGGGAGCTGGGGGCTTGAACTGGGATCTTTACCGGTCCTTGTGCTTTGCGTGGTGTGCGCTTAACCCGCTGCGCTACTGCCCGACTCCCCAGATATAAGATTTTTGTAATGCTTCCCCCAAAATATCTGGGATAGAAAATTATATAATGCAGGGCAGAGGTAGATAACATATGGTTATGCAAAAAGACTGTCATGCCTGAGGCTCTGAAAGTCACAGGTTCAGTCCCCTGCACCACCATAAACCAGAGCTTAGCAGTGCTCTGATTAAAAAAAAAAAAAAAAAAGGTGGGGGGTGTACAGTAGCACAGCGGGTTAAGCGTACATGACACAAAGTACAAGGACCGGAGTCGGGATCCTGGTTTGAGCCCCAGCTCCCCACCTGCAGGAGGTCGCTTCACAAGTGGTGAATTAGATCTGCAGGTGTCTATCTTTTTCTCCCCCTCTCTGTCTTCCCCTCCTCTCTCCATTTCTCTCTGTCCTATCCAACAACAATGACATCAATAACAACAACAATAATAACTACAACAATAAAACAATAAGGGCAACAAAAGGAAATAAATAAATAAACATTTTTTAAAAAATTGTTATGGGGAATCAGGTGATAGCATAGCAAGTTAAGCGCAGGTGGCGCAAAGCACAAGGGCGGGCCAAGGATCCCGCCAGTTGGAGCCCGGGCTCCCCACCTGCAGGGGAATCACTTCATAGGTGGTGAAGCGGGTCTGGAGGTGTCTTTCTTCTCCCCCCCCCCTCTCCATTTCTCTCTATCCTACCCAACAACGATGACATCAATAACAACAACAACAATAACTACAACAATAAAACAACAAGTGCAACAAAAGGTAATAAATAAATAAATATATTTTTTAAATTGTTACGAGTCACTAACAAACCTGTCTGAGACCTCAGTGCTTCCTGTGCAATGTTTTCCTGTCATCCTGTCCTGTTATCAAGGAACTGTTCTGCCTACCACCAAGTCCATGAAGCCACATCAGTTCTCCCTGTAGAATTCCAGAGGCCCTGGACAACATGTGCTGGGACAGACTCTGCCTGGGGATGAGGAGACACACCTGTCCTTCCTGCAGCAGGTAGCAATTTGCCCAAGTAGAGGCTGGTGGTAGAGAGTGGGCCGCTACACATTACATAGGTGTGCTTACACACAGTGGTGGGGTGTGAGTTTACAGTTCCCAAAATGAACACATCTGGATGAAGACTGCTCTTGAACACATCTGGGTACATTTCAACACCTATAAAGTAAACTGTGGGTCTAGAGGATCAGGTAGGATTTGCTTTAGCCAATAAAACCCCAGCCCCATCCTCCCTCCACTGATAGTGTTTTCTGTTTCTCTCTCTCTTTTTCTCTCTCTTTCTCCCTCCCTCTCTCTCTCTTTCTCTCTCTCTCTCTCTCTCTCTCTCTCTCTACCTATCTATCTCGCCTCTGGGGTGCAGTGTCTCCACAATGAATCCACTGCTCTGGGCAGACATATAGATATATATATATATTTTTTTTTTTTTGATAGGACAGAGAGAAATTGGAGAGGGGGATATAGAGAGGGGAAGAGAAAGATAGACCCATGCAGACCTACTTCACTGCTTATGAAGTGACCCCCTGCAGGTGGGAGCCAGGGGCTGGAACCAGGATCCTTATGCCGGTCCTTGCGCTTTATATTATGTGCACTTAACCCTGTGCACCACCACCCAGCCCCTTCTATCCACCTTCTCATAGAAAGACTTACTTTTTGCCTACAGTCAAGCTTGGTATAAATAAAGTCAACAAAGCCAGTCTAACTTCTACTTTCTTGGTACAGCCTGCACGAAGGACAGCCCATTTCTCTATCCTCAAAAGCAGTTCCTGTTCTCTCTGTGTCTTTTTCCTTCTACCCCTTTCCTTCCCCAAACCTATCTTCACAAAATGGCTCCCTCCTGCTCTCTAGATGTGTCCTCTAGAGGGATTGTCCTGGCTGGTGAGCACATGACTTGAAACAGCCATGTGAGCATATCAAAGGTTTCACAGAAATTTAACAGAGAAACTTTAGGTTAGATCTAATAATGAATTAGGGAGTGTGCAGAGCAGGCAGTGGCACAACTGGTTGAGTGCAGATGTTCCAATGTGCAAAGACCCTAGTCTTCTAGTCCCCGCCTTCAGGGCAAAGCTTCACAAATGGTGAATCAGTGCTCCAGGTGTCTCTCTTTCTGTCTGCCTCTCTCACTAGCCTCTTAATTTCTCTCTGTCTCTACCCAACAAAAAAATTTAATAATGAATTTTGACTTGAATTATGAACATGTTTTAATTTCATTTTCCAAATAATTTATTTTATTGTATTTTACAAAGCATCCATTTATGATAGACAGGAAATGTTTATTATTGTTGTTGTTGTTGTGGATGATTAGTGATAGTCATAATAGTCATCTTAGCATCAAGGACCTGCATTAAAAGCAATTCCACCTCTCTCAAGCTGATGTCTTTTTTTTTTTTTCTTTCTTTTCTTTCTTGGCTGAGCAGAGGCTTCATGCATGTCCTGGGTTCTTTCTCTCACTCACGAAAAAAGAGTGAGGGAGAGACACACCAGCGCCAGAGCTTCCCCAGTACCACAGCACCTTCCATATGGTATCAGGGTTACAACCTGTGCTACGCATGGCAAGACACATGCCCTCCCCAGGGAGCCATCTCTCCAGCCCTACTATTTTATTTCAAAGAAAGAGAGAGAAAGGCAGTCTGAGAAGGAGAGACACCATATTACTGCTCTACTGTCCATGGAGTTCCCTAGGCTTGGTGGTTCTCCCTTGTGGTTTCAGAGCTATAACCAGATCTCCTCCATGTTGAGGAAGATACTCTATACCAGGTGAGTCACACACATCTGCCCACCCCCCCAGAAGTGTTTTTACATGCCTGTAAGTTAAGATGGCCTCTCTCTCTCTCTCTCTCTCTCTCTCTCTCATTCACTCATTTCCCCTAGTGATCTAGTCCCTCCACATGTTGTAAAATAGATGTGACACTGGGATCCCTAGATGCAGGCAGAACTACCCCCTTTGTGGTGGTGGGGGGGCCCTTCACTTTCCCCCATGGTCCACTATTTATTTCTCCCCCAGCTGAGTCTTCCTACCTTAGCACCCATTTTCACTGCCTCCATATTAATGTTTCTGACATTACTGTTCCCAGAGAATCATATAGTAACTTTTATCATATATGTAACTTTTTCAGATTGGCTTCTTTCATATTGTAATTTGCAATTTGTATCCTCCATGCCTTTAGGTTGTTTTTTTATTTTCTTTTTTAAAAATATTTATTTATTTATTCCCTTTTTGTTGCCCTTGTTGTTTTATTATTGTTGTTGATGATGTCATTGTTGTTGGACAGGACAGAGAGAAATGGAGAAAGGAGGGGAAGACAGAGAGGGGGAGAGAAAGATAGACACCTGCAGACCTGCTTCACCACTTGTGAAGCGACTCCCCTGAGGTGGAGGGGGGGGGGCTCAAACTGGAATCCTTAAGCCAGTCCTTGCGCTTTGCACCACCTACACTTAACCCATTGTGCTACCACCTGACTCCGGCCTTTAGGTTTTTTTAAGATTAATTTTTATGGGGCCAGGAAGCTGTACACCTGGTAGAGCACACAAATTGGAACTCATAAGGACCTAGTTCAATCCCCAGTCCACCTGCAGGAGGAAGCTTCGTGAGAGCTGAAACTGCTGCAGGCAGGGTCTCTCTCTTTCTCCCTCTCTATCTCCTTCCTCCCTCTTAGTTTCTTTCCATTTCTATCCAAAATAAATAAAGTAATTTTATAAACAATTATTTTTATGTGTTAATGACAGAGAGAACAAGATCATCACTTCTGGTACATCTGATGCTGGAGATCAGACATAAAAACCTCATGCTGAGGGGAGTCGGGCTGTAGCGCAGCGGGTTAAGCGCAGGTGGCGCAAAGCACAAGGACAGGCATAAGGATCCCGGTTCGAACCCCGGCTCCCCACCTGCAGGGGAGTCGCTTCACAAGCGGTGAAGCAGGTCTGCAGGTGTCTATCTTTCTCTCCTCCTCTCTGTCTTCCCCTCCTCTCTCCATTTCTCTCTGTCCTATCCAACAACAACAACAACAATAATAACTACAACAATAAAACACCCAAGGGCAACAAAAGGGAATAAATAAATAAAATAAATATTTAAAAATAATAATAATAATAAAAATTTTTTAAAAAACCTCATGCTGCTTCTGGGAGGTGTGACCATGGAGTAACAGGGATCAGATCATCTCTCCCCTCAAAAAAACAACAAATAAACACAATAAGAGGCCCAACTGAACTCATAATCTACAGCTGGAAGATCTGCAGCCTCAGGCGGGTGCTCAGGCACAGCTGGGGCAAAAGGGGGCGCTGGTTGAAAGAACAGCATAGTCAAACCAGAACTCCAGGCAGCACAGCACTCAGCTGCAACATTGTGGCCATTTTGCTTTAAGCACAGCAAGCAGTGAGGGTAGTTCCTAGGTAGTTCCTAGTTCCTAGAAAAGAGAAGGGAGCTTAAAACCTCTCTATCTCTGGGGTTTTTTAGCCTTCTGAATTTAAGGCAAAGACAACAAAAAACAGAGAGCATTTGGGACCACAAAGACCCAAAGCAACCCCTCTCCCCACCCCAAACAAACAAAAGAAGCCTAGAGATCACAATAGCACCACCTGCTGGCTAGCAGTAACCAACACAACAAATGCACAAGCAGAGAAACAGAACTAAATAGCTAACCATATCAATCAGATAGAAACAAAACAGAGGAACTTCAAGGAATTAGATTTAGAGAGACTATCAGAGATAGACTACTGAAAGCTCATTATGAGGACTCTCTAGGAATCTACATAATACTTTTAAAAAGCATTTTACTATGGAATTAAAACATACAAGAGAGGAACTCAGAACAGAGCTTGCTAAGAAACTTAAAAGCCTGAAAGAACTTCAATCAGAATTCACTAAGCAGTTAGGAAATATGAAAAAAAATTTCAAAGAGAACTCCAGTGAGTAAAAGACACTCTAACTGAAATTCACACTCAGGTAGAAGGCTTAGGAAGTAGATTCAGACATGCAGAAGAATTTCCAATCTGGAAGATACAGTTAGTCCACTCTTTCAATTTAAAGATGAGGGTAAGGAAAGGTTCAGAAAGACTGAAATGACTCTCTGAAATTGCAGACTCCATCAAAAGGTTAAATATAAGACATATAGGTATATCTCAGGAGGAGGACAAGGCCAAAGGCGCAGCGTGCAGAACGATGTTAGCTGAGAATTTCCTTCACTTAAGAAACCCTCAGAATATTCTTATCCAAGAGGCAGAATGCTCACCCAGATTTATAAATACAAAAAGACTAACACCAAGTCACATTATTGTGAAACTATCAAAACTCAATGACAAGAAAAAAAAATTGCAGGCTGGTAGGGAAGGAAAGAAATTACATACAAAGGCAGAACTATCAGACTTTCATTAGATTTCTTTTCACAAGCCCTAGAGGCAAGGAGAGTCAAATGTCATATTCAAGGTTCTAAAGGAGAGGTAATTCCAGCCACAATTCTTGTATCATGCAAAATTACCCTTTGAATATGAGGGAGAAATAAAGGTTTTCTCAAATATCCAAAACCAAAATGAATTTGCCACAATCAACCCCACCTTACAAGAACTAGTGAACCGAGTCCCCCAAGAAGGAGGAAGCAAAGGAATATGCATGCTAAGTGACTTAAATAGCAGTAGACTAGAGCTAAGAACACAATAAAAATAGGAAAGAACAAGCAAACAGGGGAGGGACTTAAAGGACAAAGCAGTTCTATGAAATGTTTCTTAATCAAGATCAACTTAAAAAAAAACACAATGATAGTTATTATACTTCTGGTAGCCACAAAACAAAGCAGGGAACAGAGATTTATAGAAAGAACAAGCAAAAGTAGTGAGGAACTCACCACAGAAACTCATCCACACAAAAGAACAGACAGAAACAAATGGACAAAGAATCAATAATTTAAAACATACTCAAAACAAAATTCAGGATGGATATAAGTAAACTACATATATCCATAATCATTCTAAACGTGAATGGCCTAAATTCACCTGTCAAGAGATGCAGAGTAGCTAAATGGAGTAAAGGACGGAACTCATCCATTATGTCTTCAAGAAACACACATCCAAAGAAAAGACAAATGGAAACTTAATATAAGAAGTTGGAGCAAGACACTCCAAGCTAATAATAAACAAAAGGCAGGGTCACCTATTCTGTTTTCTGATAAAATAGACTTTCAGGTAAAGTAAGTAAAGAGACAGAGAGGGACACTACATAATGGTTAAAGTATTAATCCAACAAAGAAGTATAACCATCACAAATATATACACCCCAAACTCAGGTGCACCCAAATATATAAAACAAATACTTACTGAACTTTAGGGAGACAATAATAGTGACACAATAATAGTAGGAGATTTTAACATGCCACTCACAGCAAGAGACAGAATATCTTTACAAAAAGCCAACAGTGAAATACCAAGCTTAAATGAACTATAGATGAAATGGACCTAATAGATATATTCAGAAGTTTTCATCCCAAAAGAAACAACTACACATTCTTCTCAAGTACACATGGAACGGTTACAAGAACTGACCGTATGCTGGGCCACAAAGTCTAAACAAATACTCAAATATCAAAATTATAAAATACATTTTCTCAGACCATGAAGGCATGAAATGAGAAATCAACCCAAAAAGGAGAAGAAATTGCCCCAAAGCCTGGAGACTAAACAATATGAAAAATACATGGGTCACTGCAGAAACCAAAAGGAAATTAAGAATTAACTTGATACCAAAAAAAATGAAGAAGCCAATACATCAAAAAGGACAGCAACAACAAACACTGGAGAGGCTGTGGGGACAGAGGAACCCTTCCACACTGCTGGTGGGAATGTAAATTGGTCCAGTGTCTGTGCAGAGCAGTCTAGAAAACTCTCACAAGGCTAGACATGGACCTTCCATATGACCCAGTAATCTCTCTCCTAGGGATATACCCCAAGGACTCTATAATACCCAACCAAAAAGATATGTGTACACCTATGTCCATAGTAGCACAATTCATAATATCTAAAACCTGGAATATCTAAAACCAGGTGCCCAACAACAGATGAGTGGCTGAGAAAGTTGTGGTATATATATACACAATGGAATACTACACAACTGTTAAGAACAATGAACCCACCTTCTCTGACCCATCTTGGATGGATCTAGAAGGAATTATGTTAAGTGAGATAAGTCAGAAAGATAAAGATGAGTATGGGATGATACCACTCATAAACAAAAGTTGAGAAAGAATAACAGAAAGGAAAACTCAAATAGGATTTGACTAAATTTGGTGTAGGGCACCAAAGTAAAAACCCTGGGTTGAGGCTGAGGGTGGATTTTCAGCTTCACGTGGTGGTGGGGGGGAATGGGATGGCACAGTCTTTTGGTGGTGGGAATGGTGTTTATATACACTCCTATTATTTTGTAGTCATATAAATCACTAACTAACATGAGAGGGGAAAAATGATTGAATGTCTCAAACTTTTTAAATCACAGAGTCTTTTTAATACATAAGGCTGAGTCTTTGATATGTTAACTCTCTTAAAAGCTTAGACCAGAAAGAATAGAAGCAACCGGTGGCACAGCTATGTACAAATAATGTCAAAGGACATAAATTATGGTAATTCTGTGTATATTACAGCAAATCCTAACAAAGGTATTTTTCAAGGTTAACCCATTTGCCAAATAATGTGCTTATAGCAATAACTATTTATTGTCTTCTTAAACCCTAAGACATCAGGAACCTCACATTTCCACTATAGAGCCTATATTTCCCCCAGTCCTGAAACCTCTAGGGTGGGGCTCACTGCCGGGATAGCCTGAGGGTATTTCTTCCCGAGCTAGTGCTCTCTGGGTTGGAGAGAACTCAACTGGAGCTGATCTAGGCTGCTGTGTGGCAGAGGGATCAGGAACTCGTGCTGCACCAACTTCCGCAGGAGATACACTCTGGAACTCTCGGAGCCGGAAAGCAATTTCCAAGTGTCTTTAATCAGAAGAGCAGCTGTTTTTATACTCTCCAAGTAGGGTGGAAACAGGATGTGATATAGAGAGGGTGGAGAGAAAAGTGACTGGTGAAAATCAGAGTGTGACAAGGAGGGGGCAGAACAGGCGAGAATCCTATAACTGAACCACCAATGCCCTGGAGTGCTTTATGTAAAAGTGATTTATGTAAATAGACCAAACCTTTGGATCAGTAAATCCCTATATAGGCATATGGATAAGAAGAAGCCAGGGGGAGATGGCAACTACCCAACATCTCCCCCTTTCTTTTTAACTTTTTGCCATAGTATCAGGAGTGTGGGGCACTTTGTGAGGCAGGGAGACTGATAAGAGGCACACCTTTTTTGGGGTTCTACTGTCCCTTCTTGCTCAACCTCTCCGTGGAGAGAGAGACTAACAGGATTGACACACCCCTCAGGCTCAAGCCCTTCCAAGCTCAACCATATCCTCACAATTCCCCAACATCTTCCTCTTACTTAATGGCCATATATAACTGGGTCAATGTCTGTAAAAGGCTTCATCTCTGTCAGGGGAATAGCAGTGTAGGGGTGAACGGAAACCTGTTGGGAAGAAAGCAGAATGATAGTGTGTAAGTGTCTTCAAAAAGAACTAGCACAAGACAGGGAGGGATAAGTAAGAGTAGCAAGAGACAGAGTGAGCCTGATGGGTGGAGGAGTGGGGGCCTGATAAGCCGAGGGGCTAGAGGGGTGATCTGGCATTGCAAAATCCCGAGTCAGCTGGCGGTAAGTTCTATGAACTGCTACAGTCATTCTTCAAGAAGTCCAGGAGTATAAAAGGAGTGTCCAGCAAGTTCTATAGAAGCATCAGTCCAATGTCAACGGCCAGGAAATAAATGCCACACGTCTATCTTGATGGAGGAGGACGGCCACCGGAACTTTTCTTCTCTGTAGAGAGTAACCTGGAACCGCCAAAACATGATGGGCGAAACAGAAGCAGGAAGAGCAGACACCGATGGTTGAGAGAAAGGCAGTAGGAAAGTCTTGTCCTTTGGAGTCTGTGAATCAGGTTCTCCAGATCATGTCAGGTCACATCATGGGTTTCGGGGGATGGCTGTAATTGTGGGTGATGTCAGAGGTCAGGGGTCCAAGATGGATTTCTGGGGATTCTATATGAGCAGATGCTTCTTTATGCGAAGGCTTGTCATAGCTGTAGTCAATTACTTATGAAAAAACTTTGTAACAAATTAGAAGTTTACTACAATTGATAACTCAATGATTATAACTGGTTTAGGTATCTTTATAATTTTGTGTAAAGGTCATCTTACGTGACCTCATGTAGCAGTCTTTATATAGCAAAGTTTTCATACCGAATTTAAGTTACATATCTTGATTCTTAACTATTTTTACATTGGGTTTTTAAGCAAACTCAGGTTACTAGAGTTAACACATTTTAGTGACAATTTTTTTTTTTTGGTACATTTACAATATCAGATTGATGCCAAATTTGTTGTGGATTAATTTCCACAAGATAGCTTACAGGACATTTTTGGGGGCCCTCCAAAAATGTCCTGTATAGAGAATTTGTATTTTAACTTAGGAGATGATGAATTGTCACATTGAATATTTAGAGTTTTACCTTAAACACTCAGTTACTTAAATGAATTGATTTTACCTCTTCTCGTAAAAATGTAACTTCGAAGTTACGATTTAACTGTCAAGTTAATGTTTACCAAACTTGAAACACGCATATTAAACATATAGTTTATAACACACAGGAGGAGAAAAACTTGTAAATAAGATATATCATTTCAAATGTGAATTTAGAATTACTGTCATAGTTGAACCATCTTTACTCACACAGTTTAAGACTAAACATTTCATATTGATAACAAGACTTAAAAAAGAAATCAAAAGGGGGAATGAACAATTTTTGTACTGTTTCTGGACGTCTCCAGAAACCATGGCTGCGTCCAGCCGTTTGATATAAAGTCAGTTAACTTTCAGAGTACTCTGAGCACAATGGGTCATACAAAAATTTTGGTCACTCAACTCACTCAATTTTTTTTTTTCACTCACTGACAAAACACAACTGGCCAGTCATAGCATAAGACATTCATTCGGGGGGGGGGAAGAGTTCTGTGAATCAGATTGTTTCTTTTTTTTTTTTTTGATTCTGCCATGCTGTATTATGGATCCTGGGGTGCATCCTGTAGCCAGTCCTCTTGCAGCCAGTCTTCTTGCAGTGTTTCTTGTTCTTCAGGGATATCAGCGCCATCATGTGGGTATTGCCGGACATGGCGGGCAGGAACCCAAACAGGCTTGGAGTAATTTTGTGGAAAAATACATACGAAACCCCTCCCCATAGTCAACATGGGGTCAGGTCCTTTCCAAATTTTATCAAGTGGGTCTTTCCATTTGACTTTAATAGCTGGGAGGGTGGGTGGTGTTTGCCAATGAAGAATTATAGGAGGTTGGTCTGAGTTTTTGTAAATATTAAAGAGATTTAATGTAGTTAAGGCTTTTGCCAGCTGGATATTAGGGGGGTACATTTCCCCTTTTTCTTTATTTAATTGAGCCTTAAGAGTTTGATGGGCCCTCTCAACAATGCCTTGTCCCTGTGGATTATACGGAATGCCTGTAGTATGAGTAATGTTCCAGAGGGAACAAAAATCTTTAAATTGTTTGCTGGTAAAAGCAGGTCCATTATCCGTTTTAAGTTGAAGAGGTAAGACCATTACAGCAAAACAGGAGAGCATATGGCTTATAAGCTTTTTTGAGTTTTCTCCAGTTTGAGCTGTAGCCCACATAAACTTAGAGAAGGTATCAATTGAGACGAACACATATTTTTGTTTGCCAAAGTTAGGTATGTGGGTAACATCAATTTGCCAAAGAGCGTTGGCTTTTAAACCTCGAGGATTAACCCCTAGAGTCTGAATAGCAGGCGTTTTGATTAGACCTGCACAGGAGGAACATGTAGCAAGAATACGTTTTAACTGTGGCAGAGGAATATCAGGAAATCGAGCTCGAAGACCTTTAAGATTAACATGGGTTAGGGAATGAAAGTCAGCAGGATTAGAGACAGAGGCTAGGAGAATTCCTGTGGAGGCAAGGCGGTCAGCTGCAGCATTCCCTTCGGACAGGGGACCAGGAAGAGGGCTGTGGGAACGTAGGTGCTGAACATACAGTGGATGGGTTCGAGAACAGAGCATAGAGGCAATTTGAATTAAAAGAGGAGAAAGTGGGTTGTCATCAATTCTTACATAAGATCGAGCAAGCCATGGAAGTAAGTTAACAGTATACACACTGTCAGAAAAAAGGTTGAAGGATTCTGGTACAGCTTTTAATGCAAGGAAAACAGCATAAAGTTCTTTGTACTGAGGGGAATTATCAGGAAGTTCAGTAAAGAGAGGTTTGGGGTATTGCTGGTCTGGATAATATATAAGGGCAGCAGCTCCCTTTTTTCCACCATCAGTGAACACTGTAGGAGCAGAGGGGATGGGATCTCGAGAGAAAAGTTTAGGTACTAGTAGAGGCAACAGAGGTAAAGAAGCTATCAAATTATTAGAGGGAAAATGATTATCTAATTGTCCTGGAAAACCCATTAAACTTATGGCAAAACGAGAATGGTGGCGTATGAGCCATTCTGTATCAGTGAGAGAAAAGGGAAGAATGATTGAATCTGGTTCCCTTCCTAAGACCTGAACCGATCTGTTTCTTCCTTGGCGAACCATAAATGCTAAGGCATCAATCTCGGTAAGGAGTCTTGGAGCTCCACCTACTGGTGTATGAAGCCATTCGAGAACACCATGTTTCTGCCACAATGCCCCCACTACCGTGGGGGTGGAGTTAAAGATTAGAAGATTTACTGGAGAGGAGGGGGAGAATCGAACGAGGTGCATGTCCTGGAGAGCCTGGTTAACTTTTTCCAGAGCCAAGGATGCTTCGGGGGTTAACATACGCTTTGAGGAGGGCTGTTTGTTTCCTTTTAACAGATCGAACAGTGGTTGCAGGCAGCTCGTAGGCAGATAAAGATACTGCCTAAGCCAATTCAAATTTCCAAGAAAACTTTGTAAAGAAGCAAGAGTGAGATTAGAAGGAAAAGTAACACAAGGTTTTAAAGGACGAATCTGCGTTAGGGAAATCTCTGAGCCTAAGAAAGATATTGGAGGGATTAGCTGTATCTTCTCAGGAGCTACATTAAGTCCACTTCTCTTTAAGGCAGGGATTAGAAAATCACGTAGGGCGGAGAGATCTGTATCTAATTCTCCCCATATTAACACGTCATCCATATAATGAAAAACCTTAAGGCCCTTATGAATATATGGAAAAAGGGCAGATTTAACAACCTCTTGACAAATAGTAGGACTATTAGCCATGCCCTGGGGCAGTACCACCCATTCAAATCTATCGGCAGGGCTGGCATTATTAATAGAAGGAACAGAGAAAGCAAAACGTTTACAATCTTGTGGGTGTAAGGGAATAGAGAAAAAACAATCCTGTATATCAATAGCTATGATTGGAATTCCTGTGGGAATTGCAGAAGCAAGAGGCAAACCCCTTTGGGGGGAGCCCCAAACCTGCATGGTTTTATTAACTGCACGAAGATCTTGGAGGAGGCGCCATTTTCCTGAGCGCTTTTTAATTACAAAGACTGGAGTATTCCATGGGCTCCGAGAATGACGAATGTGTCCCAAAGATAACTGCTCTTGGAAGAGTTTTTTAAAAATTTCTAGCTTCTCCCTAGGCAAAGGCCACTGTTCCACCCAGACAGGCTCATTAGAAAGCCAATCTAAGCGGGGAGTTCTGTTACGAACAGTGGCAGTTAGTATTGGGGGTGCTGGTTGGGTCTAGCAGTCTCACAGGAGTGTGGTGTCCTGCAGAGGTGTCTGAGGATATCACTACATCTAAAGATTCCAGCAAGTCTCTTCCCAATAAATTGGTGCTTATATCAGCTATTAAAGGCTGAAAGCGTCCGGTAGTCCCTTCTGGATCTTCCCACACAAGGGAATCTCGTGTGCGGAATGCCTGAGTCAATCCTCCAACACCATGTAAGTGGTCCTGGGAGGAGTTCCCAACTCTGGGGAACCTCTGCTTGTCTTAATATTGTCTTATCTGCTCCCGTGTCAATCAAACATTTAAAAGGAATATTACCAATCTTTACTGTCATAGTTGGGTGACCCCTTTCTAAAACAGGGGTGGTCCATAAAATCTCAGGCTCTGAATTCGAGCTGTTCTCTTGCTCCAGCCGGTTATTTCTATGCTGGAAGTTCCCACATACCGCGGGTTCCTCCTTCTGCTCACCCTCTGTTATTGTTACTTGGCATGGTGGGTGTAGCGATGGATTGGGTCCCAAGCTGGGCTTCTGTTTGTGGAAAAAGGGCACAGCACCAAGCGGGCGACCTGCTTCCTTCCCTCTTGGGGGCGGGGCTAAGGGAAGCCCCATACCTAGTTTAAATCCCTGTTTACATTTGGCAGAGGCGTGCCGTTCCTATGGAACCTTGACCAACAATCTCTCCTCCAGTGAAATCCTTTCTGGCATCTGGGACAAGGCATTCGTGGTCTCTGATTCCCTGTCTGGAGGCGGGGTTGCCCTGATTGGAGGTGGGGTCGCCCTGACTGGAGGTGGGGTCGCCCTGACTGGAGGCGGGGTCGCGGTCTATTTTCTGGACATTGGTTACGCCAATGCCCTTGGCGACCGCACTGAAAGCAAGCTCCTTTTTGCTTATGTAAGGTAGCTGCATAGGCCTGTAACATAGGTCCTTGAAAAGAGCTTGATCTGAGATCCTGTGTAGCTAGAATCCAAGTATCTGGGTGTTCGTTTTTAAGAGTGATACAGGCCTGTCGAAAATGCGGAAGCATTCCATCCCAGACTATGGATCGCAGAAGGAGAAAACGAGCGTCAGGATTATAAATCTTCCTTTCCAAACTCGACTGGACCCTGGCAATGAATTTAGCGAGGGACTCATCAGGTTCTTGTTGCAGGGAGAGAATGGGGGCTGAGGCTGCTCCCATGGGTGGTGTTAATCGCTCCCAAGCTTTTAATGCACACAGGCGTACTTGATCAAAATACCCCGCTGGAAACTTGGCTTCCGCCTGTTGAATCCCTGTTTCTAATTGGCCTGTTCCAAACAATGCATCAAAATTACCCTCTGGCTGATTTTGAATATTTTTCCGCGATTGTTGTAAACATTCGTCACGAAAGAATGCCTCCCATTGCAGGAAGAGGGGGCCTGGGAGCGTAGCACGAGTCACATCTCTCCAATCTTGAGGGGTATTAAGGTTCTGAAGCAGGCCTTGTAAAATGGACCTGGTCCATGGGGCATGAACACCGTCATCTTTGATAGCCTGGCGTAGTTCCTTCAGGTCTGTGGCGGAATATGGATACCAGGCCTGAGGTTTTTGTCTATTGGGGGCAACATTGACCAGAAATGTGTGGACTTGCTCTAAGTGTGTAGCGGTAGGAGGAGTCATCGAAGTGGAAGCTTCTGGACAAGTGGCCGAAGAAGTGGTTTTGGAGGCTACAGGAGAATTCGGACATGTGTCTATCAAAACAGGGTGGGGTGAAGAAGCAGCCGTGGAGGCAGCAGGAGGTTCCGGACACGTTTCTGCCAAAATGGGGGTGGCCGAAGAAGTGGCTGTGGAGTCCAAAGGAGAATTCGGACACGTGTCTGCCAAAATAGGGGCCTCAGGGCAAGATGCCAAAATAGGGGCCTCAGGGCAAGATGCAGAGGAATTAGGGTGGGTCAAGATCATGACAGGCCTTTGCTTCTTCTTGTTTTTAAGGTGCTGGTTAAGTTCTATGATTACTTCCTTTATCTCTTTGACCTCAGCCTCTAGGTCCTTAAGCCTTTTGAGAGGTTGACCTATATATCCCTTAAAAGCTGCTATGATGATCAACAGGATATAAGGTGAAGCCCCGAGAAAAATGTCCCAGATATATAAAAATTGTATACTGGAAAAAGAATGCAGGATTTGGAAAAGATTTTCCATGGTGGAAAGATCTCCGGAAAACAATAAAAAAGAAAAAAAATCACAGTGCCTTAACACAATATTGCAGATACCCAAAAGGTGTGTACTTATCTAAGATGTCTTCTTGTAAATCTGCTGCTTACGGGTCCCTGTTCCGGGCGCCAGGTGCCGGGATAGCCTGAGGGTACTTCTTCCCGAGCTAGTGCTCTCTGGGTTGGAGAGAACTCAACTGGAGCTGATCTAGGCTGCTGTGTGGGAGAGGAATCAGGAACCCGTGCTGCACCAACTTCCGCAGGAGATACACTCTGGAACTCTCGGAGCCGGAAAGCAATTTCCAAGTGTCTTTAATCAGAAGAGCAGCTGTTTTTATACTCTCCAAGTAGGGTGGAAACAGGATGTGATATAGAGAGGGTGGAGAGAAAAGTGACTGGTGAAAATCAGAGTGTGACAAGGAGGGGGCGGAACAGGCGAGAATCCTATAACTGAACCACCAATGCCCTGGAGTGCTTTATGTAAAAGTGATTTATGTAAATAGACCAAACCTTTGGATCAGTAAATCCCTATATAGGCATATGGATAAGAAGAAGCCAGGGGGAGATGGCAACTACCCAACAGCTCACTTTCCTGCAAGCTTCACTCTGTTCATACCAAATGATATTACCAATCCCAACCTAATCAATGCAACGAGTGCCACCTCAGCATGCTTCACTTCAGACTGTGTCCGGAGACATCAGACATGGAATATCAACCCTTCACCTTCATTACTCCGGTGAGATCTTTCCTTTCATAGTATCCTCTAATTCCAGGAGGTTCACTTCCTAACAAAGTCCCAAAACCTAGATATAGACCAGGTCGTGTAAGATAGAGCATATGTTCATATGTATCCATAAATTAGGGCAAAATATATACCTGAAAACAAAAATACACAATAATCTGTAGTGAGTCAGTATAAAGTTCATAACAAAATAGTGTCTACTTAGACTTAGATACCCTCCTCACCTACTTCCTATTACAGTTCTCTCACTCACTCCAAAGCTAACCTTATCAAAGCAAGGACTGTAAAAGCTGAATAAGGGCAAGAGACTGTAACGATGACTCTTTAGTCACTATCAGGCCACCCCATCAGCTGGGGACCTAGTCGGGGAGTCCTGAGATTCTCAAACAGACATGATGGGCCTAGACCTCGAATAAATCCCTCTCTCCATTGTTACCAGTAATTTCTATCAGGAACGACACAATAGACCCCTTTGTGGGCCCCCATAGGACCTTGCCCTCAGCTTGGATCAACAAAGGTAGAGAATGTTCCATCCTCCGAAGGAAGTATGGACAACATACTCTATGCTACACCTGAGGAAGATGAGTCAATATCGGGGCAGCCTAAAATGTTCCTACTCATGACCACAGAATGTGAGCTCAGATCTACAGGGATGCAGAGGTCACATAGGCTCCTAAGCTGAATATGAGCCCCAGATCACATCAAATCGATGAGGTTTACAGTCAACACCATTTATACCATTTATACCCCTTTCCCATATTAGGAAGCTACTCTCTTCCCTGATCCAGCTTTCTGGTTCTTTTTCCAACCATGACATCATCTCCCCAGACAATAATTAGGATCCACCGGCATATCAGATTTCAGGTTCAGAGGAAAAAAGAAAAAGAAAAAAAAAAAACTAGTATAGCCACAGGCCCTTTGGAATATAACTAAAATATGCCTACTAGCTATCTACAAAATGGAGGAACCCCCAATTCTTAATCTGCACTATTAGGTCCATGATTGGTCAACAATTTGTTTGGCTTTGTATGTTAACTCTCTTTTTGACCACTAGGTTCCAGATGCTAGCATGATATGCTGACCAGACTTCCCTGGACAGACAACCCCACCAATGTGTCCTGGAGCCCTGCTTCCCCAGAGCTCTTCCCCAAAGGGAAAGAGAGAGACAGGCTGGGAGTATGGATCGACCTGTCAATGCCCATGTTCAGCAGGGAAGCAATTACAGAAGCCAGACCTTCAACCTTCTGCATCCCACAATGACCTTGGGTCCATATTCCCAGAGGGTTAAAGAATAAGAAAGCTATCAGGAGTGGGGATGGGATACAGAGTTCTGGTGGTGGGAATTGTGTGGAGTTGTACCCCTCTTATCCTCTGGTTTAGTCAATGTTTCCTTTTTATAAATAAAAAATAAAAGAAGAAAAGAAAATGAAGAAACCAGCTACCAGACCTGTGGGTTGTAGCAAAAATAGTCCTCAGAGGGAAGTTCATAGCAATACAGGCCCATATTAATAAACAAGAGAAATCTCTAGTAAACCATCTAACAACCCAACTAAAAGTGGAACAACAAAGAGAACCAACAGTCATCAGGAGACAAGAAGTAGTCAGAATTGGAGCAGAAATTAATAAAGTAGAAAACAAAAAGACAATCATGAAGATTAACGAAACCAAGAGCTGGTTCTTTGAAAGTATAAACAAAATAGATAAACCACTAGCTACACCAAGAGAAAAAGACAGAATGCTATGGTAAAATCACTCAGAAATGAGAAAGAAGATACTATAACAGATGAGGTAGAGATTTAGAAGAGTACGCAAGACTATTATGGACATCTGTATAGAACTAAATTAACAACTTAGAAATGGACATATTCTTAGAGTCATGCCCACTGCCAGCCTTGACACAAGAGAAAGTTGATAAACTTAAGAGGCCAATCACTAGTAAAGAAATAGAAGCTGTAATCAAAAGCCTTCCCAAGAACAAAAGCCCAGACCCAGATGACTATACTAATGAATTTTATAAAACACTCAAAGAAGAACTAATACCCATCCTCCTCAAACTCTTCCAGAAAAGAGAAGGAACATGCACAAACACATTTTTATGAGGTTAACATCACCTCGATCCCACCAAAAAAGAAAACTATAGACCAATATCTGATGAACATTGATGCAAATGTTCTCAACAAAATCTTGGCTAATTGAATCCTACAACACATAAAGAAAATGATCCACCAAGACAAAGTGGAATTCATCCCCAGGAAACAGGGATGCTTCAACATCTGCAAGTCAATCTGCAATCCACTGTGTCAACAAAAAGAAAGATAAATGATTTTTATCAACTGATGCATAAAAAACATTTGACAAGGTCCAACACCCACTTATGATAAAGACCCTGAAGAAACTGGGACTGGAAGGAAAAATCCTCAACACAATGAAACCTATATATGATAAACCCATGACTAACATCATAGTCAATGGGAAAAATTGAAAGCTTTCCCCTAAAATCAGGAACTAGACAAGGATACCCACTCTTACCACTTTTATTCAACATAGTCCTAGAAGTCCTTGCCATTGCAATCAGGCAAGAAAAATATATCAAAGGAATCCAAATTGGAAAGGAAGAAGTTAAACTATCATTAAATGCAGATGATATATTTGTATACCTAGAGGACCCCAGAAACTCTGCCAAGAAACTACTAAAAATCATTGATAAATTCAGTAAAATAGCAGGCTACAAAATCATTACCCACAAATTTGTTTTGTGGCATTTCTCTATGGAAAACATGGGTCAGAGGAAATGAAACTGAAGGAAGCAATCCCATTTACAGTCAAATCCAAAAAGGTTAAATACTTAGGAATAAATCTAACAAAGGATGTAAAGGGCCAATTCAAGAAAAACTATAAGACAAGACACTTTTAAAAGAAATAGAAAATGACACAACAAAATGGAAGTATGTCTCCTGTTCATGGATTGAGAGAATAAATATTACTAAAATGACAGTTCTGCTAAAAGCAGTCTATAGATTCAATGCAATCCCTATTAAAATCCCAATGATATATTTCAAGGAAATTGAACAGATTATTCAAAAAATTCATGTGGAACTTTAAAAAAATGATAATTAGCAAAAGCACTCCTAAGGAATAAAGAAAAAATGGCACAACAATATCTGACCTTAGGCTATACTACAAAATAGTAGTAGTTAAAACAGTGTATATTGGAACAAATATGGTCATACAGACCAATGGAATAGGATAGAGTCCAGAACTCAATCCATACATGTATAGGCACCTCATATATGACAAAGGAGTCAAATCTGCCTAATGAGAAAAAGAAGGTCTCTTGAATAAGTGGTGTTGGCAGAATTGGACAGCCATATGTAGAAAAATGAAACTAGTGGTCCAAGAGGTGGCACAGTGGATAAAGCATCAGACTCCCAAGCATGAGGTCCTGATTGCAATCCCTGGCAGCACATGTACCAGGGTGATGCCTGGTTCTTCCTCTCTCCTCCTATGTTTCTCATTAATAAATAAATAAAATATTTAATAAAAAAAGAAAAGAAAATGAAATTAGACCACCAGCTAACATCAAACACCAAAAGTAACTCAAAATGAATCAAAGATCTGGATGTTAGACCTGAAAGTATAAAGTACATAGTAGAACATATCAATGAACCATTTCATGACTTTAACACTAAAGATGTATTTGGAGACTTCACCTCATAAGCAAAGGAAACAAAAACAAGATCGAACAATTGAGACTATATCAAATTAAAAAGCTTCTATATGGGAGTTGGGTAGTAGCACAGCGGGTTAAGCACACCTGGCACAAAATGCAAGGACCTGTGTAAGGATCCTGCTTAGAGCCCCAGCTCCCCACCAGCAGGGGAGTCACTTCACAGGTGGTGAAGCAGGTCTGGAGGTGTCTATCTTTCCCCTTCTCTGTCTTCCCCTCCTCTCTCCATTTTTCTCTGTCCTATCTAACAATGAAAATATCAATAACAACAATAATAAATATAACAACAATAAAAAACAAAAGGGAAAAATAAATAAATATTTTTTAAAAGCTTCTATACATCAAGAGAAAATTCCATAAGAATAAACAGGAACTAAGCAACTGGGAGAATATATTTGTACACCGTAATCCAAATAAGCAGTTGATATCAAACATCTATAAAGAACTCATACTGCTCAACACAAAGAAAATGAACAACCTAATAAAAAAAGTGGGCAGAAAGGGGACCGGGCAGCAGTGCAGTGGGTTAAGTGCACGTGGCACAAAGCGCAAGGACCAGCCTAAGGATCCCGGTTCGAGCACCTGGCTCCCCACCTGCAGGGGAGTCACTTCACAGGTGGTGAAGCAGGTCTGCAGGTGTCTATCTCTCTCCCCCTCTCTGTCTTCCCCTCCTCTCTCCATTTCTCTCTGTCCTATCCAACAATGACATCAATAACAACAACAATAATAATAACAACAACAATAAAACAACAAGGGCAACAAAAAAGGGGGGGAAGCAAATTTTAAAAAGTGGGCAGAAGATAGAATAGATGGTTCTCTAAAGAAGAGATACACATGACCCACAGGCATATGTGGTATTGCTCCAATTCACTCACCACCAGATTAAATTAAAATCACATTGAGATACCACCTCACACCTGTTGAAATGGCCTTCATGAACAAAACAGGAGAGGATAAGTGTTGGAAAGGATGTGGAGAGAGAGGAACTCTACTACACTGCTGGTAGGAATGCAAACTGATACAACCACTATGGAGAACAGTACAGACAATCCTCAAACAAATACAGATGGAAATACCTTATGATCTAGCAATTCTACTCCTAGGCATTTATCCAAAAGAGATGATAACACTAATCCAAAGTTACATATGTACCCCCATGTTCATAGCTGCACTATTCACAATAGCCAAAATTGGGAATCAATGAAAATACCTTTGACAGATGACTGGATAAAAAATTATGGGTTATATACTAAATGGAATACTACTCAGCAATAAAAAAGATGATTTTACATCCTTTGGGATAAAATAAATGGAACTTGAGACCACTGTGCTTACTGAAGTAAGCAAGGAAGTAGAGGAAAACCACAGGATGATTTCTCTCATATGTGGAATTAGAGAACTGAACACACATTCTTGAAATAAACAACCAAACACAATAAAACCCATATTTATACTATGGAAAACTATACTGGTTGCCTAGAGGGGTGGGGGGGGGCGAGCACAGACCTTCGGTGGCAGGAAAGATGTGAAATTATAACCTTATTGATTTATATTCTCATAAATTACTATTAATGTGATGTATCAGAGAGAAAATAGATGTAATACTTCAAGTTCTCTAACTGCCTAGCTCATAGCTCTAAGTATAAATATTTGCTTCAGCCTAAGTATTCAATACCTCAGATTTGTAAAATGATCAAACTCTGACACTGGACTTAAACTGTTCAAGGAGCTCTAAAAATATATGTGTATATAAGGCTTTTTAAACATCTAAGTCAAGTGCAACTTTAGACCAGACAAATCAAGACCATTTGACCCTGTCAGTATCTAAAATACAAAGATGTTCAGATACCACTAAAGGGCACAAAGCACCGTGAGGTCTAGTAGATTACTATAAATGCTAACCATTGGATTAGCATAAAAAACAAACCCCAAACTAACCTAGTTTTAATAGTAATTAATTATTCCTATTTAAGCTCTTTCGAAGACCACAAGGAACCCCTTGCATTCTCTTTAAGATCTGCATTTCTCTAAGTCCTGGAACCTCTAGGACTATGTCCATATTTCTCTACAGTTCTTCTGATTCCTTACTGCCATACCACCTATGGAGACCTCAACCAAATTGCTTCTAGTATTATTGCTTCCCACATTATGCCACTACTAAATTCTTATGATGGAGAGCAGCCAGAGATATGGAGCCTGAGATATCAACCTTGAAACTCTTCGAACATGGTGAGATCTTTCCTAACACATGGGACTACCTACATTCACTTTAGAGGGCACAACATCTAACAGTTATGGACACTAGGTATGGGGTAGCATTTAGGGTACTGGGTACAGGTGTACATGTAGCCATAAGCTAGGGGCAATTATATAACTCAGAGTAATATTATTCAATAGTCCTTGATTAGACTTAGACGTAATAAACCTGGAATACTAGTTGTATCATAAATTCTCTAATCGATTAGACTTTACCCAAATTAGTTTAGCAATCTAACAGAAAGGCCTAATGAAAGCAGATCCCAAAAAAACTAATTCTGGCTGGGCTGAACAAATGACACTTAATGCTTACACAACTGGGAGAGAGAAAGTCCAAGGTTATCAAAGAAAGGACTAGAAAAGTTGGATAAGGGCAAGGGACAGGCTCACTTAATCATGGCCCTTTTGGTCAATATCATACCACCTCACCATCTGGGGAATCCACCCTTGGATTCCCATGCAAATATGATGGCCATAGACCTGTAGTGGATCCTCTCACCACCTCTAGTCACTTCTATCAGCAACGTCATCACTTTCTTGTGGGCCCTCTCAGGACCTTGTCCTCACCATAGAACAGCTATGGTAGGCACAGCCCCAATCTCTGAAAGAAAGCTGAGATATCCTGTCCTGCCATTCAAGAAAGATTGGTCCTGAAATGAAGTCAGCCTGCACTGTTCCCAACTGTGACCATGAGCTGTGAGCTCAGACCAATAGGGACTTAGAGGTTACACAGGCTCTGATGCTAAATATAAATACACAGTGGGCCCTGGATCTGGTAGATGGAGGTAAGTAGTTATTTCTATCCACAGAATATTTTCAAGAATGGGAGCTACTCTCTTCCCTAATGCAACTTTCTAGCCCTTTTCTCTACTCTGACACCATTTTCTCAAACAATGTTTTTATCCAACTTCATGCTAGCTATCAAACTCAAGCAAAAACTACCATAGTCGAGAGTAGGGCGGTAGCACAGCAGGTTAAGTGCAGGTGGCACAAAGCGCAGGACCAGCGTTAAGGATCCCAGTTCGAGCCCCTGGCTCCCCACCTGCAGAGGAGTGACTTCACAGGTGGTGAAGCAGGTCTGCAGGTGTCTATATTTCTCTCCCCCTCTGTCTTCCCATCATCTCTCCATTTCTCTCTGTCCTATCCAACAATGACGACATCAATAACAACAATAATAACTACAACAATAAAAAAACCAAAGGCAAAAAAGGGAATAAATAAATATTTTTTAAAACCTACCATAGTCATGGATCCCTAGAAACATGCCTAAATGGACTTCTGAGCTTTCTTCCACCCTAAAATCCCTAATCTCATCTGCTCTGTTCCTACTTTTTGGCTCTTGCTCATTAATCATTTTGTCTCACTTTATGTCCTGCCACCTTCCAGACAGAAAGTTGCAGATGCTATTATGATTCCACCCTGAATTCTCTGGGCAGACATCCTCACCAATGTGTCCTGGAACCTCATCTCTCCAGAGCCCTACTCCACTAGGGAAAGATATAAACAGGCTAGGCATGTAGATCAACCTTTCAATACCCAAATCCAGCGGAGAAGCAATTACAGAAGCAGAACTCCTATCTTCTGCACCCCAAAAATAATATTGACTCATACTCCCAGTGGGGGAGAAGTGATAGGAGGAAGAAGATAAGAGGGCTCTGAACTCCATCTCTATCAGGACCCAAAGAGAAAAGATGAAAAGGGGAGAGATATTTGGATGTAGTAAGAGGGTTATATGTGGCTTGGAGGGGAAGAGAGGATTTGACTCAGAAAAAAAAAGGGGACAATTACATACAAATGTAGACAGTTACAGAAATGACAGTTAATCCGTGTCTGCAACCTTAGGAAAACTGCAGTGGTTTGCAACGGAGGGACTTGGGATTCAGAACTCTGGTAGTGGCAATAGTGTGAAATTATACCCTTGTTGACATGTAATTTTATAAATCAATATTGAATAGCTAATAAAGAAATAAATAAAACAAAACAAAAAGTCTCATGCTTACAAGTCCAAGGTCTTTTTTTTTTCTGTTATCTTAAACTTTATTAGGGAAAATTGAGAACAGTCACATATTAGAACAAGGGGGGCAAACATTTACATGGTGGTGGCAGTCTGGGCAAAGAGCCCAAGCTCTTTCAGACTCTCCTTTCCAAGCCACACCTGTAACCACTCCTATTTTCTGAGTGGTACCTTTTCCCTCAACATTTCCCCCTCTAGAAGTATAGACCCAACATTCTTTTTGGGATGTTGAAGGACAGAGTTTCATGCTTCTGTAACTGCTTCTTGCTGACATGTGGGCAGTTGCCTGGTAGATCCATACTCCTAGACAGATCTGTTCTGTCCCTAATATTTCCCTAGTAGGGTAGGGCTCTGGATAAATGAGGTTTCTTTTTCTTTAATATTTATTTATTTACTTATTTTCCTTTTTTTAATTTATTTTAATTTTCTTTATTTTCCCTTTTGTTGCCCTTGTTGTTTTTTTATTGTTGTCGTTGTTGTTGGATAGGACAGAGAGAAATGGAGAGAGGAGGGAAAGACAGAGAGGGGGAGAGAAAGACAGACACCTGCAGACCTGCTTCACCGCCTGTGGAGCGACTCCCCTGCAGGTGGGGAGCCGGGGGCTCGAACCGGGATCCTTCAGTTGCTCCTTGCACTTGGCGCCACGTACGCTTAACCCGCTGCGCTGCTGCCCAACTCCCTTATTTTCCTTTTTGTTGCCCTTGTTGTTTTGTTGTTGTGGTTATTATTGTTGTTGTCATCATTGTTGGATAGGACAGAGAGAAATGGAGAGAGAAGGGGAAGACAAAGGGGGAGAAAAAGATAGACACCTGCAGACCTGCTTCACCACCTGTGAAGCGACTCCCCTACAGGTGGAGAGCTCAGGGCTCAAACCAGGATCCTTATGTTGGTCCTTGTGCTTTGTACCATGCGTGCTTAACCCACTGTACTACCACCCAACTCCCAGAAATGAGGTTTCTGGACACTTCACCATGTGGTCATCTGTGCAGGGAGATCAGGGTGGAGTCGTGGCAGCATCTTGGACTTGATGAATGGTAGTGGCAGTCTGGTCAAAGACAACAAGTCCAAAGTCTTAACTGATGTGCTACCCCACAGGCCCCCCTCCATATTTTTATGACTTGATATCTCATTTGGGACAAGTGCCTTGGAGCCTGGGAATCACTCAGAAGGAGTCCAGAACATAGGACTCCAAAAAGCCTAGGTGCACCATAGATATGTATCTAAGGGCAAAGTCCTCGCCCTGAGATTCTTGCTCTTGTTGGGAAGTGGAGACCACATTTGTCTGACCTTGAAATTACAGGAATGTCACAGATGTGTGTGTGTGTGTGTGTGTGTGTGTGTGTGTGTGTGTGTGCAATGCATTTATGGACATCATGCAAGCTTGTATGATACTGTGAAGAGGGAGTGTGGATGCTTTGAGTTCTTCCTCTGTAGTGTTTTTTAGCAAGATCTCACTTGGAAAAGTTCACATATGAAGACTATTGCCTACTTGATCAAGACTTCCAAAAGCACCCAATTCTTTTTTTTTTTCCTCAGTCCTTAAGAGCAAATATAGCTAAACTCTTTCTCAAAAATGGTTCTTTTGTGTGGCTGAACAGCAAGCTTCCCCATAAGTAGCTTCCTTATCAGCCTCCTAAAGAGGATCTGCAGATGGCGGATAAGATGCTTTACATCTAGTGTCATCAGAAAATCTAGATGAAAATCTAATTTTCACCCAGTGAAAATCAGGAAGATGAGAATCCACTACACAACTATGAGAATAACCAAAACTGTAGACTATAACACCACCAAATGCTGATGAGGACTGAGCGCAAAAGGAGCTTTCATTCATTGCTGGTGAGGGTACAACTGGTATATCCACTTAGGAAGACAATCTGGCATTTTCTTATAAATCTAAGCATAGTTTAAACATACAACTTATCAGTCATTCTGGTGGTAGTTAATCAAAAAGGTTCCACAGCTGTTTATAACACCCTTACTTATAAGTGTCCAAATCTGGAAGCAAACAAGATGTCGTTCATAGATGAATGGGTGAATAAACTGTGGTATACCCGGATAAAGGAATGTCATTTACCACTAAAACCAAATGAAAACTGGGAACTCTCCCCACATCCCTATGGAGTCTCTCTAGCACATAGCTCCAGAGAACCAAACTCTTTCTGCATGAGCACCAAGGCCTTAGCTTGCCCCAAGGACAGTGGCCTGTAGAAGCTGTATCACTTTCTATGTCACTTTACATCAAGGTCACCTTGCATCACCTCTACATTCTAGAGGTAGACACTGTGGTCCACCAGGCTCAGGAGAAGAGAAGAAACTTCACCTCTTGATGGACATGGCAAGGTCTCAGATGAGCATTTAGGGCTCAGAAATAATATATATTTATGTCCTGCACCTTCCAGACAGCAAGTTGCAGATGCTATTATGATTCCTACTTGGTGGTTTGAGGGAGCCTGAACAGCTCTTTATTTCTTACATGTCCTCCCTTGGGTCTGCCAACACTAGCCTGCAGTCTCCTTCCAGTGTAGTCCCATCCTATATATGTTGAGCCACAGTTTTCTCTACATATGCTTATCCTGAAATCATGAAAACCCCAACCCCTTCCTCTGCCTTCCTCCTCCTTCTTTTTTCTACATTCAGCCCTTACTTACTCTTGTGTAATTTCACTGTTCAGGAGCCAGCTTTTTCATTCAGAGAGCCAGGGAAGGAAAGGCACAGAGAGAGAGAGGAGGCAGGATATGCCAACACTGGAACGTCTCTCTTGAGTGCCACAGCACTCCCTCATGGTTCTGGGCTTCAAACTTGGGCTGCATGCATGGCAAGGCAGGCACCCTACTCATTGACGTATTGCTTCAGCTCTGAAACTTTCTAAAACCTTTTATCACTTCTCTTGTTCTTTGATGATTGAATTTCTTATCATTAGCTATTTGCTTCTAAGAAACTGTCTTTCCTTTATTATTTCCCTATTACTCCATCCTTATCGACAGTTGGCTTATTTTGGCAATTTCTACTTTGGGTTGACTTTTCCTGGTTCTGTAGTAGGACCTGGTCTCAGTTAAATATGAATATTCTGAGAGCTCCTTTAAATGACTTTAGAAAGTATTTTTTAAATATTTGTTCATCAGGAAAGAGTTGGAAGGGCACCTGCTGAGGGCATTCTGAGCTGTTCCCCTGTCCTAGGTCATCCTGTGTTGGCCCCACCCAACAAACAGGAGGAAACCTTGCTCTATGCCACACCACTGTGGATGGAAGCTCCCCCTCTGCTCACTGTTGCTTAAGCTCGACCCTTGGGAGGTCTTACTTCCGATTCCCAAGTGCGAATTCTTTACAAACAAGAATTCCCTTTGTTCATACTTGATGAGACAAGTTCAGGCTGATGCAATTAATTCCACAAGACTCCATTTCTCCTGGCATCCTGACACCCTCACGCCTAGCATCCGGCTGCTGCATGTGCTATGGCAGAGCTCACCCCAGCGGGCACTTCTGTCCAGGTGGGTTTTCCATGAGGGCTCCCGCTGGGCACAGAACGTGGGAGGGTTTCCGCACCCTCCTTCTGTGCCCAGAAGAGTAACTCTGAAATCCGTGGGTGCCAGGACTGAAAGCTTGTGTTGGCTACCATTCAGCCTGCCATTGTCTCCCATGCCCACACTCCATTCTCCTGGTCAGTGCCCATTTCCAGCAGCTCTGAGTGGGGTTAATTAAAACAAGGAACAAATAGTTTCCTGAGGCTTCCAGTGCACCCTGCTTCCTGAGGCTGTGTGTATGCATGTGCTCCCCGAGGCCCATGCTGGCTCCCACCCCACACTATGTGTGTCCTGCTCCACATCTTCATTATTCCTCATTAGCGTTGGTTTCCTCTTGCTTCTTTCCCCTTTTGCATGTCCGTTATTTCCAACCCTTTAGACACACAGAATAAGGGCTGTCCCCTTTTCCTGTCCCCTCGGGAGGCACTCCTCTCTCAGCATCTCAGAACAGACCCGTCACCTGCGGGGTCTCGGCGATGGCACACAGCCACTCAGCGGCCACAATGGGGGCTCTCAGATCCGGGCGGCCTTGCCTGGGCGAGGTGCCAGCAGCCACAGAGAGGCAGCCCTGCAGTGTAAGGGGAGTGCAAGCCTGGCAATCAGGTCTTCACGGGGCAGCCCCCGCTTGCTGTGGGGTCTGAAGCATGTCAATTGACCTCTGCTTAGCTCCTTGTCCCCGAGTGGAAGTCAGGATGGCCTTACATCCCGCACACGCTGGAGGAATCGCCAATGAGGGAAGGGTCCCTCTGGGCAGCAGCACAGCCCTCTGACTGGCTGGGAGGGGTCACTATACACACACACACACACGCACAGACTCACACACACAAACATTGATTTAGTCATAGACCTAAGCACAAGTAAAAATACTCATGCCCAGACACCTCCATACACAAGCTTATACACACACACTCTGACACACTAACATCAATACACACAAGCACATTTACACAAAGATCCATGGCACAGGCACAAACCCACAACGCTCTCTAGTCGTACACAGACCAAAGGAGACACACACTAGTACGACGAGTGCACAGGCTTATGTCCTGCAGACATGTGCGTGTGTAATAGAATTTCCAGGAACACAAAGTTTTTACTTTTCTTAGTGAAAAGCACACAGGTCTGACTGTAGCTCTTTCCCTGGGGTGTTACTTGCTCTATAGTCTCACCCAGTCAACAATCCATGTCTTTTTCTTGTTTGTCAATGGGCCAGCATGACTAGAGGTCTGTCAAAGCAGCAAACAAGACTCCAGGGTACAAAAGACTTTCCACTTAGTCAGGGGACACCAAGAAACTATCATGAAGAACAACCCTGGAGCTTATTTTGTGGTTCTTTCATGTCATAGAAGGTAGAATCGCACACTCAGCCTGGGGAGGATGATCAAAAGAAGTTGCATGAACGAGGGGACTCTTGGCTTCACTAAGTGGAGCAGGACCCCAATCATTTAGCTGGACATGGTTTCAGAACCACAGAAAATGCCTCGAACTCCAGAGATGTATGTGAATCATGTGGCCAAGGGTGAAGGACTCCATCAAGCCTCTTTTCTCTGGTGATCTAACCTTGGGGTCAGTGGAGTCTCAGCTCCACTGATACTATGATACTATGCCAGGGCATAGTATCAAAGGTGGTAAGCTAGAACTGCCCACTGCTCTGGGCACTTTACACTTGAACTCTTTTCACCTGCTCAATGAATTAACCTCTTACAGTTTTTTTTTTAATTTCTCTTATCTGTGGGGATATATAGAGTATTTTTAAGTTAAATTTTTGTTATTAATAGTATATTACAAGACTGTAAGATTACAATGTATATTTCCACACCACCAAAGTTCCCTACCCCCATCCTCCCACTGTTGAGACACAAGGCCTACAAACATAATTAGCATGGCTGACATCAAGCACACTACAGAACTTACAGACCCACAAAGGATTGTGGGTGCGCTGGAATATATTTAAGCATATGTATTCTGGAAATGCCCTCTTTCTTTCTGTATAGTCATCTGCAGCTAGCAGTTCCTTGTAAGTCCTCTTCTTCTTCTTGGTAGCCATGCCAATTCTCCAGGAAATGAACATATGTAGCCTAGCTCTTGTAAACTTAGCTTGAAAGACTCATAGCTCTCCAGTCATAATGACTAGCCAATATCTCTGCCCTTTTGCCTATTTTTGCTGTACCTAAATAATACCATACTGTACCACTATACTGTGATGTAATAAATGCCCCATTTTTTTAAACCTGGACCAAAGCTGTGTCTGAAGTTATTTATTTTTTAATTACTATATCTCACCTTCCAAAGATAATCACCATAGTTCTCACAAGTCTTACAGTTTTCTTGCTTGCTTCTGTTTTGTCTGATTTTTTTTTTGCTAAATCTATGTAAATCAGATCTATAGACTTCACATATGAGTGAAATCATCCTTTTTTTATTTTGCTAAGCATGATCACCTCCAGTTCCATCCATTTTGCCCCAAAGGACACAGTATAATCTTTTTGATGTCAAGTAATATTCCATGGAACATATATTCCATAACTTCTTTTTTCAGTATTTTCATTATCTTTATTTACTTACTGGATAGAGATAACCAGAAATTGAGAGGGGAGGGGAGATAGAGAGGGAGACAAACCTGCAGCCCTGCTTTACCACTCACAAAGTTTTTCTCCCTGCAGGTGGGGACCGGGGGCTCAAACCTGGCTCCTTGTATACTGTCATTTGCACTCAACCAGGTGTGCCATCACCCAGCCCCCAAAGAAGGATTTTGTTTTTGTTTGGTTTGGTGTTTTGTTTTGTTTTGTTTTGTTTTTACCAGAGCACTGCTCAGCTCTGGCTTATGGTGGTGCAGGTGATTGAACCTGGAACTTAATAGCCTCAGGCATGAGAGTCTCTTTGCATAACCATTATGCTATCTACCCCACCCATTCCATAACTTCTTTAGCCAGTCATCTGGAAATGGGCATTTAGGCTGCTTCCACACTTTGGCTATTGTGAATAATGCAGCTACGAAGGTAGGAACCATGTAACACAGAGTTCCAGTTACAACCCTGGTGGCAAGAAAAAAAAAAAGAAAGAAAAGAAAAGAGAAAGGGGAAGGGAAGGAAAAAAGGGATGGGGCAGACAATGGCACACCTAATAGAGCACATACGTTACCATGCACAAGGACCCAGGTTCAAACTCCAGATCCCCACCTGCAGGTGTGCATGTGCTCTCTAAACGCCTCACTCTCACACCAGGCAGTTGATGTCAACTCAGTCTAAACAGTAAGAAATAGCAAGAAAAAGAAAATTAAAAAGAAAAAATAGAAAACAAAAATCACCACATCTGAAGCCAGGGAGGTGGGTCAGCAATAGAGGACATGCCTTGCTTTCCTAGGACTGTGGGGTGATCCTGGACAGCACATGAGAGAGAAGCAAAGACAAAACATGTGGAATTCCATAGATGGTGCAGCATTGCTTTCCTCTTTCTATTTCTCATAAGTCAACAAAAATAAAATGGACATTAAGTGGTCTGGGAGGTGGCACAGTGGATAAAGCATTGGACTCTCAAGCATGAGGTCTGAGTTCAATCCCCAGCCGCACATGTACCAGATTGATGTCTGGTTCTTTCTCTTTCTCCTCCTCTCTCATTAATAAATAAAATACTTTTTAAAATAAATAAAAATAAAATGGACAGTAAGCATATATGGGGGGGGCAAGTGGTGACACACTTGGTTAAATGCACACATTACAGTGTGCAAGGACCCAAGTTCAAGCCCCTGGTCCCCATCTGCAGGGGGAAAGCTTGAAGAGTGGTGAAGCAGGGCTGCAGGTGTCTCAGTTGTCTCTTTCCTTCTCTATCTTCCCCCTCTCATCTCAATTTCCTTCTGTCTCTATACAATATCAAATAAATAAAAATATTTTTAAAGCATCCATTATTTTTAAAGCCGATTCATTTGCAACATAGTCATAAATGCCAAACAACTAAATATTCCAAAGTCATGTCCTCTTAACAGTGGTAGAGATGAAGGCAATGAAGAGTTTAGTATGACTCTTGGGGGCCCAGCCAGTGGTTCAGCGGGTCAAGCACACAAGGTGAGAAGCACAAGGACCAGGGCAAGGATCCTGGTTGGAGTTCCCCGCTCCCCACCTGCAGGGGGAGTCGCTTCACAGGCGGTGAAGCAGGTCTGCAGGTGTCTGTCTTTCTCTCCCCCTCTCTGTCTTCCCCTCCTCTCTCCATTTTTCTCTGTCCTATCCAACAGCAATAACAACAATAACAATAATAACAGCAATGAGTACAACAAAAATGGGGTATAGGGAATGACCTCCAGGAGCAGTGGATTTATGGTGCAGACACACTGAGTCCCAGTGATAAACCTGGAGGAAAAAAAAAATACCAGGCTTGGGAGATTAAAAGATTAAACAAAAAATCCAGGGGACCAAAAGGTGATGCACCTTGTTAAGTATGAGTGTTATCAAGTTCTAAGACCTTTGTCTATGCCCCTACTCTCTCTCTATGGGGAGAGTGGGGAGCTGTGAGCAGTGAAGCAGTGCTACAGGTGTCTTTCTCCTCTCTGTTTCCTGTTCCCCTCCCACTTTTTCTCTGGCCTATCAAATAAATAAATAAATAAATAAATAAAGCATAAATGTTTTAAAAGTCAATGTGTCTGTGTAGTATAAAATGTGCATTTAAAGAAACTATACACATGGAAGAGAAAATAAATTTGAAACAGATCCAATATATATGAAGTAATGAAGATTTTCTGCAACTCTCTCACCCTCAGAGATAAACACTATTTAATAGATGTTTTCTTCACTCTTTTCTGGATGCCAACCAGATAAGCACCAAATATTAAGCCATACTGTAAGTGCTCACTCTTTTCAAAGAACAACATCCCTCAGGTATCTCTTTTGGTTTATGCATGTGGTCTATCTCAACGTTTTCACTATGAGGACAACATTAATGACTGACAAACAGAGCTGTTTTGAGGATTAAATGCTTATGAGCCTCTGAATGCAGAATCCCACATAAATTACAAAGCAAAGTAAGTAATTCATGTTATAACTATAATTATAGTTTAAAAATATATAGAAAATTTTATTGGAAGCCAAAGTGCTTGATTAAATGGTGAAATCCACAATCAACAGATAGTCCCATTCATCATGCTCAGAGATCACAGAAATCATAACAGAAGCTGCAGGGTTTGTAGGAGTCTACCTGAATCAGAGCACACTGTGCATTATTTAAAATGAGGAGGAAAGGCCAAACAGATGTTCTAGATAATGGCTGTTTGTCATAGATATTATCTCCTTTGTCCGGGAACATGTACTCATGTTTATAGAAGCCCCTCTTGGGTTCCAAAGACTGCATAATAATGGAAATGATGTTTAAAATACAGCTGCTGAAGCATGGTTTTTGTTGGTTTGTTTTTTCCCAGCTGACAATCTAATGTGATCAAAGCATATCTTTGGGCTGATGCTCCAGCTTGGTTAACTATTGTGACGTTATCAGGTTTTGCTTCTTAAAAATGGTTAGGAAATCTCTGTGAACCCAGTTTCTTAATCACTAGCACAGTAATAACAAGACTTCCCTTCCAAATTTGTTATGCAGATTAGATCAATATGCAGAGCCAGGAGCTAAGTCACCTGGGAGAGTATATGCTAAATTTACCATGCATGTGTCTCTGGGTTCAGATTCTAACACAACATAGGAGCACCACAATACCAGGGGAAGCTCTTCAGATGTTGCAGCAGTGTTGTAATGTTTTTCTATCTTTCTCTGTCTCTGAAATAAAGAATTAAAAAATCAGCTAAGGAGCAATGAAATCAAGCATATCCAAAGCCCTAGCAGAGTGTGTGTGTGTGTGTGTGTGTGTGTGTGTGTGTGTGTGTGTGTGTGTAGTACTCAGCATATTGGAAACACTAACATAAATATATAATGTTATCACCAGAGCTTCATTGGTCTTGGTAGATTTTCTTTTTCATATATACAGAAGCATTCCCCAATACGGTGGGGGCTGCTCCAACCTGGATCGTGCACATGGCAAAGCAGGTGAACTATCCAGGTGAGCTACCAAGTCATATATATATATACACATTCTATTAATTTAAGCTAAAATTAAAAAAGAGTTAATTCCTAGATCCCCCAAATAGAATTATAATTTTAATTCATCCAATATTAACTTCACATGGCAACTGAAATACAGAACAAATAGATTATATTCTTGAGGGTCCAATCTACATTTGAGTCCATAAAAGGAAAGCACTGTGAAACTTGGACTGAGTGTGGTGTATGCCACCAAAGCAAAGGACTCTGAGGAAGAAGGAGAAGGGTTGTCTTGAGTTTTAATTTTCTCATCAATAGGATGGGTATAACATGCAAACCAACATTGCTACAAAAACATAATATGAGCATACTTAAAAAGCACAGTGCCATCTCCACCCTGAGTAATCCATAAAACTTTATTATCATAAGGACCACATTTTCATAACATCTCTCTCTAATAAGAAGGTACTATTACAAATATTTCCCAAGTGTGAATGTTCCCACAGAGTAGTAAATACTAGTTATAAATAGCTGACATGCTTTCGTAATTAGAGAATAAGAGATATTTTCATATCTGCACCAAGAAACTAATGCATTAAGTTCCACTGGTGCAAAGAATGGTATGTAACTTTCTTTTAAGGTTTTAACAGGCTTACAGTTAAAATGATTTTCAAGAGAAATTTGTTTTACACTGATTGAATTAACCAAAAGGAAAAGAAGCAAGAAAGAATAAAGCAAAGAAGTTTGTAAACCTCAGAAGCCTCTGCTCTGATTCAGTTAACGACCTTGAACAAAACCAAGGCCTTGTTTCTTTGCTTATAAAATGAATGTGTCCCTTTATCCTTGCTATAATCCAGCATTTTTCTAGAGGGCTTAGCCAATGCAACAAGATGAAGAAAAAGATTTAAAGGTATAAGCAAACTAGTTGATGGGTCAGCACTGGGGCTTATGGTTATATTAAGAGAACTATAACAATGCTGTCTACATAGAAAAGTTTAGATGCACACACAGTCATATTTAATAAAAGAATTCAACAAGATTTTCAGGAGCATAATAAGTTCATAAAACTAGATATTGTTCCTTTACCAACTGGAGATTAGAACTGGAAAGAAAAAAATTTCATTTTCATATTAATAGAAACACTAAATTGTGTCCAGAGACTAATCTAACAAAAAGATATACACAACCTTCATGGGAAAAATTATAAAAGGTTACTAAAAGATATAAAAGAGATTAATAAAATGTAGTGAATTGAAGCATGCCCATGCTTGAGAGGACTTGATACTATAGTAGTGGAAACTATCGCCCCAGTTAATCTCTGAATTTGACAGGATTTCTAAGAAAGACAAAACAAACTTTCTTGGAATATGATACAATGATCCTACAATTCCTACATAACTGAGATTTATAGCCAAAGGTGGTTCTGCATCCAACTAGATAATTGACAACATCTGAAGTGGGTAGTGCTGGTAACCTCCTATAATGAACAGAATGACTCCTCATCCCCAGACGCCCCACACTGCAAAGAATAATCAGACCCAAATATCAGCATTGCCAAAGGTGACATGCTCTCATACATAAGAGGAAATATTCTGAAATACATAACACCAATTGAAAAAGAGGTACAGAGAAGGAAGACTTCCTTACCTGATATCAAGGACTTCCAGTGGAAGGGATGGGATATGGAACCCTGGTGGTGGAAAATGTGTGGAATTTTACCCCTCTTATCCTGTGGTTTTGTCAATATTTTCTTTTTTTATTTTATAAATAAATTTAATAAAAATTTAAAAATTTTTAGGACTTCAAGCTATGTGACATATCTCAGAAGGCTGCACAATAGCAAAGCTCTTTCCCTTCCTTCCTCTTCCTATCTATCTCTCATGAGATAAAATATTTTTAAGCCATTTGGAAATGGTACAACGATCAGAATAAAAAGCTACACAGACATAAAATTCAACAGAAAACACTGCAAGTAGAAGCATATGGTAGAAACAGTACCCTTTTCAATAAGTAATTTTAAGGAAATCAAAATAAAATTAGATGCATTAACACACTATACACAAAAATACATTTTCGTGGTCTAGGAGGTGGCACAATGAACTCTCAAACATGAGGTCCTTTGCCGGATTAGCAGAGATGACCAGGGACTCATGGCTGAGCTGAGAACGCAGTTCAATCTTTATTCACGAGTAGGTATGCAGTCCAACAACCTAATCACAACACAACTCCGTCCTATATCTCTCCTACCTCCCTCCTGAGGTGGAAGAATCAGGAACAAAGGATGATAAGCATGATAGGGGGCAGGGAGAAGGAAAAAGCATGAACCAGCTAGGACTAAACCAAATGTCCTGGAGGCAGTGGGGGGAGACCAAACCAATGTCCTGGAGGCAGGGGGGTGCCCAGCCAACAGTGGACATGCAAACAGAACACATCGCAAGCAACACAAGTGAACCCAATGTGATGATAAAAACAGAAGTTCTCACAAGCAGAATCCAGAAGCATACCAACAATCCTTAGTTCAATCTCCAACATGATATATACCAGAGTGATACCTGGTTCTTTCTCTCCTCCTTTCTCATTAATTAATAAATAAAATCCTTTTTTTAAAAAGCTGAAAAAAATCAAGATACCATATATAGACATCCAGAATGAGAAATTTAAAAAAAATACATTTTGGATGGGACCCTTAAAACCTTCAAATCAATATGAGCCTACAATCTTGGAAAGAATTTCTACTACAATTTTAATGCTTTGTTTATTTTTATTAGTAATGTAACAGTGTTTGGCAAAATTGTTAGGTTTCAAGGGTATAATTACACACTCACAAGGATCTGTGTATGATACCACCCACTCCAGCAAAATTCAGTATTGTCCTCCTAGGGAGATAGTATTGTGTCCATGCAAAAGACTTTCATGCTTGAGGCATCCAAGTCCCAGGTTCACTCTCCAGTACAACTATAACCCAAAATTTACTAGTGCTCTGCTTAAAAAAAAAAAAAAAAAAGTTAGATTGTTGTTGGTATTGTTTATTTACTCATTTATTTATTTTATTTATAAAAAATGGAAACACTGACAAAACCCTAGGATGAGAGAGAGGGGTACAACTCCACACAATTCCCACCACCAGAACTCCATATCCCATCCCCTCCCTTGATAGCTTTCCTATTCTTTAACCCTCTAGGAGTATGGACCCAAGGTCATTGTGGGATACAGAAGGTAGAAGGTCTGTCTTCTGTAACTGCTTCCCCACTGAATATGGGTGTTGATAGGTCCATCCATACTCCCAGCCTGCCTCTCTCTTTCCCCAGTGGGGCAGGGTTCTGGGGAATCGGAGCTCCAGGACACATTGGTGGGGTTGTCTGCCCAGGGAAGTCTGGTTGGCATCATGCTAGCATCTGGAACCTGGTAGCTGAAAAGAGAGTTAACATATAAAGCCAAACAAATTGTTGACTAATCATGAACCTAAAGGCTAGAATAGTTCAGATGATGAGTTGGGGGGGGGGGGGTCTCCATTTTGTAGATAGCTAGTAGGCATATTTTAGTTATATTCCAAAGGGCCTGTGGATATACTAGTTGTTTTTTTTTTTCCCTGAGCCTGAAATTTGATATACAGGTGGACCCAAGTTATTATCTGGGGAGATGATGTAATGGCTGGAAAAAGGACCAGAAAGATGGATCAGGGAAGAGAGTAGCTCCCAAATGTGGGAAAGCTGTATAAATATTGTTGACTGTAAACCTCATTGATTTGGTGTGATCTGGGGCCCATATTCAGTTTAGGAGCCTATGTGACCTCTGCATCCCTATAGATCTAAGCTCACATTCTGTGGTCATGAGTAGGAATGTTCCAAGCTGCCCCCAAAATCTGGACCCATCTTCCTCAGGTGTAGCATAGAGTATGTTTTCCAGCCTCCCTTTGGAGGATGGAACATTCTCTACCATTGTTGATCCAAGTTGAGGGCAAGGTCCTATGGGGGCCCACAAAGGAGTCTATTGTGTTGTTCCTGATAGAGATGACTGGTAACAATGCAAAGAGGGATTTACTCGAGGTCTAGGCCCATCATGTCTATTTGGGATTCTGAGGAGTCCCTGATTAGGGCCCCAGCTGATGGGATGGCCTGATAGTGACTAAAGGGTCATTGTTAAAGTATGCCAGTCTCTTGCCTTTATTCAACTTTTGCAGCCCTTGCTTTGATAAGGTTAGCTTTGGAGTGAGTGAGGGAAGTATAATAGGAAGTAGGTAAGGAGAGTTTCTAAGTCTAAGTGGACACTATTTCATTATGAACTTTAAATTTATTAGTAATATAACAGTGTTTGGCAAAATTGTTAGGTTTCAAGGGTATAATTTCACACCCACAACAATCTGTGCATGATAATACCCCCTCCAGCAAAATTCAGTATTGCCCTCATGGGGAGATAGCATTGTGTCCATGCAAAAGACTTTCATGCTTGAGGCATCAAAGTCCTAGTTTCACTCACCAGTACAACCATAACCCAGAAGTTAGTAGTGTTCTGCTAAAAAAAAAAAAAAAAAAAAGTTAGATTGTTGTTGTTTTTGTTTTAATGTAACTTTAGGGCCGGGAATAACATAGTAGTTATACAGAAGATTCCCATGCCCTTTCCCACTTGACTTTACTTTAAGCTGATTAAGGACCCAACAGACATATGCTAATTCTTGGTAAGTGACCAACAATTAATTTTAAGATTTCTTTTACTCTCTCCTTTTCTAAACTGCCGCAATGGGTATATTGCATTCTAAAGAAGACAGTTGAAAGAGATTTTAAAGATATGTAAAATTCAGTGTTCCAGCCAAGAATTAATAAAGTTATTAAATATAATAGAGGTGGTCTCTGAACCTCTTCCCAAGAATACAGCTATATCAGTTGACATATGGACACAAATTGGAGATTATGTATTTAAAAATATTAGTATAGTCACAGAAAAACAACTTCAGACTTATAAGCTCTGCCTTCCCACTTTAAACTAATTACAGGCCTTTTTGTAGGACTATCTCCTAAATCCTCCTCCTTCTACTTCCAATTTCACTTCTCCTTCCTCCTCTTCAGATACAAACTATTTCTGACACACCTGAAACTCAAATGTTCTCACATTTTTCTACTGAGCATAAACCAGCTAACCTGACCCTATATGGACACCCTTACTTATGCTTCCTCCCTATTCCTAACACCACCCTACCACCACAACCTTTGATCCATGGAAATTTTTTCCTTAGCCCATCTCCCTCTGTTTCCTCCATACAGCTTCTGACACCTCCACCCCCTCTTCCTGTGTGGTCACCATCCCCCCCCTTCCACACACACTTCAACTGTCTACCCCCTGTGACTTCACACCATTTAATCCATTCTTACCCCTACCACCTCTTCCTGCTGTGCCACAGGACTCATTCAACCCCTTCCTGACTCCTCCTCCTTATTCTCCCTTGTCTTCACCCACTATAGACCCAAATTTGCCTGCTACAAGTGATAAAAACAGAAAAATCCCTATTGAGTGAGGCCTTAAATTTGCTGCTTTTCTCATGCTCCCTACAGGAGAAGGAACTGAGATGGAATATAAAGCTTGGCCAGATCAGGTTCCCAGAGATTTCTCACCTAGTCAGTTAGTGGGTGAGAGTGCTGTTCCTTCTCCCAGTGAACATATGAACATTAGAAAAAATGACAGGCACCTTGCTGTGCAATCAGCAGTCAGAATAAGTGACAAGTTACCTAGCACTCACGTAGAGTCTTTCAGCTCTGTTATTCAGAAAGGCACAGAACCCTACAGAGAATTTGGGGACAGGCTACAAGAAGCTATCAGTAGACAAGTAGATAATGAAGAAGCAGCCAGAATTTCAGTTAAGTGATTAGACTATGATAATGCAAACCAAGATTGTAAAGGAATTCTTAGGCCACTTAAGGATCTAGATGTACATATTGCTCAGATGATAAAAACATGTACTGAGGTACAGACTCAAACCCATAAAGTACGTGTTATGGCTGCATTTCATCAGGCCACCTATGTGGCAGGCTCAGTATAGTCCATACAAAACAAGGTTTGTTTTAAATGTAATAATGAAGGCCATTTACAAAAGAATTGCAAAGTGAATCTCAAACTATTTAATTATAAGGTATCTAGAGATGACAGATATTCAGAACCTCCCTTAGCCAAATGTCCACTCTGTAAAAGAAGCTTTCACTGGGCAATCCATTGTCCAGAACTTATGCAGGAGATAACTCTCTGCCAGATAACAAAAATCAGGGCCCTAGCTCTCCAGCCCGAATAACAATGAAGACTATTGGATGACTCTGAAGGATAGCCACTTACTACAGGCATGAATCTTAATGGATTGCTTAACTGTGTCATTTATGTCTTTAACCTTCTAGTCTCTCTATGGGGAAGTGATTTATTTAAATATGAGGTATGTGTGTATGTATTGACTCAAATTTATCCTAGAAGCCATTGTGGATTGTGGCATGCTATTATACACACCTCTGTCTTTTAACCAAAAGTGAAGGAATAGAAACTATCCACCAGTGTTTGGTGTCCTCTCCCCATAGCTTTACTGATGTTTTGCTACTGTGATCCAGTTAATTCCCAGTCCTTCTTTCACCAAAGTGCTAGCTCTAGTTAAATGATTGGATATTTCTCTGGTATAGCATGAGCCATTGTTCCTTTATGCATAGACTGGCATGACTTCTCCCCCTTTATGTGTGTTTTTCTCAGTGGATTTTTTTTATGTTGATTCTGAAAAATGGATATTTCACACATCCCTCAGTTTGCTAAGTTGAAATTTATTCCTGTTGTTAAAATTTCGGAGGCTCCTGCCGGGCGGGTTGGCTTCACAGGCTTCGCAGTGGTGAACAGAGACGCGAAGACAATGGCTGGGCAGGGAAGCTGTATTTCTTTATTCAGGAACAACGATTCACAAACTAAGACAAACTAATCACCAAACAGAATTCTGCTGTCTCTTTGCGGCGGCACAAGCACTCTCTCTCTTACTCTGGAACTCAGGAACTCTCCAACTCTGGCACTCTGGAACTCTCGTACTTGAGAGCCCTCTGAAACTCTGGCACACTCGAACTCAGGAACCCTCTCCCGGGGTTTCTTGGGGCGGGGCCAAGCAGGCCCGTGAAATTAATTGGACTGATCCAATTCTCTTGGCGGGGGAGGGCTAGAACAAACCAATGTAAAGCATACGACAATTCCCCCTTTTCTTTTTAACTAAATGACTATAGTATCAAGGGTGTGGGGTGAACAGAAACATATATAACAAAAACCAGCATGTTGCCAAGGGAAGGCCTGAGGGGGCCATATCTGAAAAAAAAACATTTCTTGCCTCTGGGGGGCTACTTGCCTCGACGGGCATTTGCATGGGGGCGGGGAACGGCCTAGAGTCCCACAGGCAGCTGGCTGTAACTTACTTACTATGAAACAAAACTTGTTATTAGCATATCTACTGCACGATCCAAAGTTTCTAATAGAGAAGGAATTTGAGACTTTTACATATCAACAACGTCTTTTAACCTTTTGTTACACCCATTCAAGATGGAGACACACCCTAGGTGTGGGCCGGAGAGGAAACCTCAGGCATGAGAATAATTAGCATAGCCATTGTGCGATCTACCATTTCTAATAGAGAAGGTAGTGTTTTACATATCAGCAAGTCTATTTAACCTTTTGTTTAGACCAACTTAGTTAAAATATATTGATTGTTAACTAATTTTTACCTCAGACTTTAAATGTAAGTTAATTTTTATCTTTATGAGAATTACGTTGAAAACCTTTTTCATTTAACTTTGACTAGTAAGAATTTAGCCTTAAAGCTACTGTTTACCAAACTTTAAACATACACATAAACATGGTCATTAATACACAAGGAGAGAAACCTTTGTTACGAAGACATGTCATTTTAAACACGAATTTAAATCTGTACTGTCTTAGTGGTTGGGGGGGGTCACCATTCAGAGGTGGCTTCCCGCGCAGCTCCATTCCCGAGCAGCTCCACTTCTAGGAATTGCAGGTTGCAATCTCTGCACAAATCTCTGCGTACTCCAGCTTGTCTGCCTTCAGACCGGACCGGCGGCTGGAGATCTCGTGTGCCCAGTTTCGGCACGGAGCCCAGGGTTCCGGGAGGCCCAGGATGGTTCCAGAATTCATAGAAAGAGGGCAGGCAGGCCATCTTTGTAGAAGGCGTGGGCCTAGGTGTCCAGGGGTGGCGGCCATGATAGGCTGCGGCCCTGCCCCATGGCCCTGCCATGTCTGCTGCCCTGTTCACAGTGGCCGAGCAGCGTGAAGGGATCACGCGTCCAGTGCCCTGCTCCACGCGGTGGAGAGCCGGCTCCTGTGGGCTGGCCTGCGTGCTGGCATTGGGCTCCTGCGTGGTGGCATCGGGCTCCTGCATGTTGGCATCGGGCTCCTGCGTGGTGACGTCGGGCTCCTGTGTGGTGGCATCGGGCTCTTGCATGGTGGCATAGGGCTCCAGCGTGTTGGCATCAGGCTCCTGCATGCTGGCGTCAGCCTCCTGCAGGCTGCGGGGCTGCGGGGCTGCGGGCGCAGTGCGCGGGGTTGTCTGGGCGCAGCCGGCTGGCTGGCTGTTTAACCAGGTGGAAACGGCAGCTACATGCCTCGCCTCCCGCCCGCTGGCTCTTTCCGCTGGCTGTTCTGAGTTCACCTGAGCAAGTGGAAACCACAGAGTGGTCCAGAGATAAATGTTCCAGAAACAGCAAAACAGTCTCATGAAGAAAGAGCAGAGGCCTTTGGAGATCTCTTCACAAGCAGAAGAGAAGGCCATAGTGCATAGGTAGCCAAATTGTCTTTACTTATCTGAGAGATGCACAGGTCAGGTCCACGTGGGCGCCATTTGTTGTTAAAATTCGGAAGGCTCTTGCCGGCCGGGCTGGCTTCCTTCACGGCGGGTAACAGAGATGCGGAGACAACGGCTGGGCAGGGAAGCTGTATTTCTTTATTCACGAACAACGATTCACAAACTAAGACAAACTAATCACCAAACAGAACTCTGCTGTCTCTTTGCAGCGGCACAAGCACTCTCTCTTACTCTCGAACTCAGGAACCCAGGAACTCTGTCACTGGGGAATTCAGAAACCCTCTCCCTTACTCTCGAACTCAGAAACTCAGGAACTCTCGGACTCAGGAACCCTCTCTCCGGGTTTCTTGGGGCGGGGCCAAGCAGGCCCGTGAAATTAATTGGACTGATCCAATTCTCTTGGCGGGGGAGGGCTAGAACAAACCAATGTAAAGCATACGACACCTATCTCTGCGGACACTGTTACAGACCTTATATATGACACCTGTCGCACAGAAAGCAGCCCACATTTGTGAACACTTTCTCTGCCTTTGTTGCTGAGGTACTCCTTATTTGACTGACTATGACCCTAAATATGTTTCTAGATTAAGGCTTATTTCTTCTAAACATGCATTTCACATGCCTTACTACCCCAATAGATGAGTAATTGTGGAACGCCCTATGTACCCTTAAAGGGCTATTTCTCAGTCACAAACAGAATACAGGCAGCTTTGTATATTTTAAATTTTGTACTGCATAACTCTAATCAGATAGCTGTGAAATGTTACTTTTCTCCACAGAGCTATTCCTTCTCCAGCAGATGCTTCACGATTTGTCTAGCCTTTGTGATTGAAATCAATACAATCACTAATGTAAGGCATAGGGTATGTTTGTTCTAGTTTATCATTCACAGGTCCTGTTTGGACCCATGCTAAGCAGTTAAACCCTTCTCATCTGCGAACTCACTAGAACATGAGCTGAATCATAGACTGCAGCAGTCCAACACCCTCAATATGCCATGATTGCCATTCAGGAGCCACTTGAACTCGGGAACACCTCTGTAAGTCTCTGTTCTGAGCTTCTCTGGGTTAGACACAGATACTAGACCACAGGTCTTCAGGCTAACAGGGCCTTATCTGATACCTAGTTATTACACCCACACTCTTGGGGGGGGGGGTGAAGGCAGAGCTTGCAGGGGTAACCATAGAATCACTGTAGATTTGCTTATTTCTACTACATTCATACTGACTGAACATCTTGTCCATGTTCAGCAGAGAAGCAATTATAGAAGGCTTCTGCACCCAGTAAGGAATTTTGGTCCATACTCCCATAGAGGGATAAAAAATAGAAAATCTTCCAATAGAGGGGATAGAACATGGAAGGAACTCTGATGTTGGGAACTGTATGGAATTGTACCCATTATCTTATAATTTTGTTAATTATTGTTAAATCACTAATAATTTTTAAGTGAGCCAGAGCTTGCTGTGAAACAGCTACATGAAGCTACTATTTTACAAAGTGAACCATATATTCCTAAATAATCCACCTTGACTTTTTTTTCATTTAAAAATATATTATTTATGATGGCAGAGGAAGACCTAGTGGGGGTTGAATTGTTATGTGGAAAACTGGGAAGTGTTATGCATGTACACACTATTGTGTTTTGCTGTCAACTGTAAACTATTAATCCCCCAATAATGAAATGAATAAATAAATAAATATATGTTATTTAACTTTTTTGTTTAACATTTTAAAATTTCACTTCTGTAAAGAAAAAGTGCCTAAGACATTTTGATAACTCAGCATTATCAATTAAGGTATGATTACAGATGACAAGAGTGACTCATTAAAGAAACTCAGATGCTTAGCTATGTGCATACGAATGCCCCAGCCTGAGCTCATTACAAATCCAGTGTGTCTGTAGCTCAGTAAGATGTCCTTACTTCATTTTTCTATTACTGTTATCATGGTGGATCAAAACAGACAGATGCATTTACTGGTTTCCCTCCGATGATAATAAAAAGAAACAGTTCATGAAATCAGATTATGTGGGGGAAAAATTGCCTAATGATAATAATTTATAAGCTCATTGTGGAATAATGATGTATTCAAGAGTTGTCGTTGTATGATGAAAGAAAGGTAATATGAAAGATTCTCTCTGTGAAGAATGACTACAGATGAATTGCACAGAGATACAATTCTCTGATAAGGGACAAAAAGAACCTCTAGAACACTTAATAATAGACTACTCAGGGTGAATTGAGGATTGCAATAAAAGCTCATAAATTAAAAAGTTTCCATATGATTTCTGATAAAAGACATGCCAAGGTGAAATCAAGAATCACTGGAATCAACTGACATACTGCCTGTAGCCCAGCAGGTCATGAAGGGGAAATTTCTAGGAAATTATACAGAATATCATTGCTTAAGCCTAGGAATTTTTTTAAAACTAGGTTTCAAGTATATCCACTTAAAATTCTTTTTCTGGTGAAAAGAAATTACTAGAAAAGAAGAAAGGCTTCACTGAATGTCTGTGCCCTCACATATGTGTTAAATCCTGGGGAGGTCCATAGTAGTGACACCTGCAATAGAAACCCATCTTGCTGAGTTGTTGAATGTAGATGACTTCAACAAGTTCACATTTGTGACACATGAAAGAACAGAGATACATGAGAAAAGAGCCATGGGCAGTTAAGCAATGTGTCCATGGTCACGCATGTCCTAAGTGGTAAAGTCACAATTTAAACAAAGGCAAACTTTCCATGGGCAGACAGTTTGTGGTTATTGTGATTACCTAAATGTGACATATCTATACCATATTGCACCACACAACAGAGATAATGTCTGTACTCCCCGAAGTTCTCCCAAACATAGCAAGGCAAAAAATAAACAATGGAGGGAGTGGGGTTAGGTGGTGACACACCAGGTAGAGCACAAACGTTACATGAAAACCAAGGTTCAAGTCCATGGTCCTACTTGCAGTGGGAGTTTCATGAGTGGTGAAGCAGTGCTGTAGATGACTCTCATTCTCTCTATGTCCCCCTTCACTTTCAATTTTTCTTTTTCTCTATGAAGAAAGAAAGGAAAGAAGGAAGGAAGAAAAGAAAAGAAAAGAAAGAAGAGAAAGAGAAAAAATGGCTGCTGGGAGTGGTGAATTTATAATACATACACTGAGCTTCATCAGTGACCTTCGTAGCAATGAAAAAACAAAACAAAACAAAAAACAATGGTCCAATTCCATGTTAGCTATCAAAATCAAGTAAAAACTACAAAAGTCGTAGGCCCTTAGGAACATACCTAAAACAGACTTTCTCACTTCTATCCACTCTAAGAGCCCTATTCTTATCTGCTCTACTACTTTTAGGTTCTTGTTTATCAATCATTTTATCTTGCTTTATGTCTTACAATCTTTTGGCCATCATGTTTCAGATGCTATCATGATTCCATCCTGACTTCCCTGTGAAGACAGCCTCACCAATGTGTCTTGGAACCTCACCACTTCAGAGGCCTACCCCACTAGGAAAAGATAGAAACTAACTGGAGGTATGGATTAACCTACTAACACACATTTCCAGCAGAGAAACAATTATAGAAGCCAGATCTCACACCTTCTGCAATCCCCCCCCCAAAAAAAATAAAATGGTCCATGCTCCTTGCAGGGGAGAAATAATAGGGGACTCTGAACTCCAACTCCAACTCCAACTCCATCAGGACCCAGAGAAGGGGGAAAGTGGAGCATTCAAAAGTAGTAATAGGTGTACATGTGACTTGGAAAGGAAGAGAAGACATGACCATGGGAAAAAATGGGCAAATATATACAAATATAGACAGATAATTGTAGAAATAATAGTTTAATCATATTTGCAACCTTGGGACAACTGCTGTAGCTTCCAATGAAGGGAATGGGAATTTAGAACTCTAGTGGTGGGAATGGTACAGAATTATATCCTATTTTCCTATAATTTTGTAAATCAATATTAAGTCACTAATAAACGTTAAAAAAAAACAATGGGAAATGTAAATTCCCATGGAAAAAGGAGTTCAGATTCTAGAAATGTTTAAAAAATAGTTGCAACAAATAAAAGGGTGTGTGTGTGTGTGTGTGTGTGTGTGTGTGTGTGTGTGTGTGTGTGTGTGTGTGTGTGTGTGTGTGTGTGTGTGTGTGTGTGTGTGTGTGTGTGTGTGTGTGTTCGTGTGCGCGTGCGCGTGCGCATGCGCAAAGGGATGTTAGGGCATCCCTCTCTGAGAAAAGGGAATTTAGATGAACATCAACCTGATCTTGAGGCTGATTTTCTTTTCTTAAAATATTTAGTTTATTTATTTATTCCCTTTTGTTGCCCTTGTTTTATTGTTCTAGCTATTATTGTTGTCGTTGTTGTTGGATAGGACCTAGAGAAATGGAAAACGGAGGGGAATACAGAGAGGAGGAGAAAAAGATAGACACCTGCAGACCTGCTTCACCACTTGTGAAGCGACTCCCCTGCAGATAGGGAGCCAGGGCTCGAACCAGGATCCTTACGCTGATCCTTGTGCTTTGTGCCACATGCGCTTAACCTGCTGTGCTACAGCCCGACTCCTGATTTTCTTCTTTTTTAAATTTTTATTTATAAATGGAAATATTGACAAGACTATAGGATAAGAGGGGTACATTTCCACATAATGCCTACCCACATAGCTCCATATACACTCCCCTCCCTTGATAGCTTCCAGATTCTTTACCCCTCTGAGAGTATGGACCCAGGATCATTGTGGGGTGCAGAAGGTGAAAGGTCTAGTTTCTGTAATTGCTTCTCCGCTGGACATGGATGTTGGCAGGCTGATCCATCCTCCCAGCCTGTCGTTCTCTTTCCCTAGTGGGGGAGGGGTCTAGGGAGGTGGGGCTCCAGGACACAGGGAGGTGGGGCTCCAGGGGCTGTCTGCCCAGGGAAGTTAGATTGGCATCATGGCAGCATCTGGAACCTGGTGGCTGAAAAAGAGTTAAGATTGAAAGCAGAACAAATTGTTGACTAATCATGAACCTAAAGGCAAGAACATTGCAGATGAAGATTTGGGGTCTCTGTTTTGGAAAAAGCTAGTAGGTCTATATTAGGTATATTCCAAGGGGCCCATGACATTACTAGTTTTTGCCTACACCTGACATCTAATACGCAGGTAGACTCAGGTTATTGTCTGCGGAGATAGTGTCATAGTTGAAAAAAGGACCAGAAAGCTGGATCAGGGAAGATAGTAGCTCCCAAATATGGGGAAAGTATATAAATATCGTTAACTATAAACCCCATAGATTTGACCTGGGGCCCATATTAAGCACAGGAGCCTATGCAACCTCTGCATTCCTGTAGGTCTGAGCTCATACTTTATGGTCACAGCTAGGAACAATCCAGACTGAGCTAATTTCAGGACGCATCACCCTCGGGTGATAGGCAAAGTATGATATCCAACCCCCTTCAGAGAATGGAACATTCTCTACCATTATTGATCCACATTGAGGGCAAAGTCCTATAGGGGCCCACAGAGGGGTCCATTATGTTGTTCCTGATGGAGATGACCAGTGACAGTGGCAAGAGTGATCTGTTAGAGGTCTAGGCCCATCATATCTGTGTGGGAATCCAAGGACTCCCTGACTAGGACCACAGGTGATGGGGTGGTGTCGTATGCTTTTACATTGGCTTGTTCTAGCCCTCCCCCTCCAAGAGAATTGGATGAGTCCTGTTAATTTCGCGGGCCTGCTTGGCCCCGCCCCAAGGGACCCTGGGAGAGGGTTCCGGAGTCCGAGAGTTCCTGAGTTCCCCAGTGACAGAGTTCCTGAGTTCCGGAGTTCGAGAGTGCGAGGGTGCGAGAGTTTCTGAGTTCGAGAGTAAGGGAGAGGGTTCCTGAGTTCGAGAGTAAAAGAAAGAGTGCTTGCGCCGCCGCAAAGAGACAGCAGAGTTCTGTTTGGTGATTAGTTTGTCTTAGTTTATGAATCGTTGTTCCTGAATAAAGAAATACAGCTTCCCTGCCCAGCCGTTGTCTCCGCGTCTCTGTTCACCACCGTGAAGCTAGCCGGCCCGGCAAGAGCCTCAGAAATTTTAACAACAGGGTGGCCTGGTAGTCATTATTAAAGTATGCCAGTCTCTTGCCCATATTCAGCTTTTGTAGTCCTTACTTTGTCTAACAAGGTTAGCTTTGGAATGATTGAGGGATGTGTAATAGGAGATAGGTGAGGAGGGTATCTAGGTCTAAGCAGAAACTGTTTCATTAGGTACTTTAAGATGTCTTTTTTTGTCTTTCTACTTGCTTGCTTCATTAATTGACTCCCTGGAAATTATTGTGCACTTTTGCTTTCAGGTATATATTTTACCCTAACTTAACATGTGTACATATGCCTGTCTCATGGGACCTGGTCTATACTGAGGTTTTGAGAGTTTGTTAAGAAAAGCACCACCCGAAAGGAAATCAAGGAGTCCTCTGAGCTAGGAAAGGTCTCATTAGAGTAATGAAGTTGAAAGGTTGACATTCCACACCTGAAGTCTCTGGACACAGTCCGAAGTGAAGCATGCTGAGGTGGTACTGGTTGCATTGATTAGGTTGCGATCTGCAGATGCAGTATCAGTTGGTATGACTTGAGAGAAGCTTGTGGGAAAGTGAGCCCCACCCTAGAGGTTTCAGGACTGGGAGATGTATAGGCTTTATAGAGGAAGGGGAATGTTCCTGCCATCTTAGGGTTTAAGAAGGCAATAGATAGTTATTGCTATAACCAAATTATCTGGGAGTTGGATTAACTTTGAAAATCCCATTGTTAGGATTTGCTGTATCATATAAGACCTCACCATAGTTTATGCCCTTTTATATTATTTCTATATATCTGTATCTTTTAAAGTAACACCACCAGTTGCTTTTTTTCTCCCTGGTCTAAGCTTTTAGGAGATTTAATATTTCAATTAGCAAGTCATTATTAGAAATGTATTAACAATTTGAGCCCACTGTTAAGATTCAATCTAGAGGAGTCCAGCAGTAAGTGGGTTAAGTACACGTGGCCGAAAGTGCAAGGAACGGAGTAAGAATCCAGTTCGAGCCCTGTCTCCCCACCTGCAGGGGAGTCACTTCACAGGCGGTGAAGCAGGTCTGCAAGTGTCTCTGTTTCTCTCCCTCTTAATGTCCCCCTTTTCTCTCAATTTCTGGCAGTCTCTAATAAATAAAGATAATAAAAATTTAAATAAATAAATAAAATTTAATCTGATTACCAATTTGAAGTTGTAAGTGCTTAGATTAAAGTAACATGTACTCAATTTATGGTCTATGTATCAAAAAGTTTGAGAAGTTCAATCCACTTTTCCACTCTCATATTAATTGAATAGTTATTTGTGAGACTATAACTATATTAACACCATTCCCACCACCAAAGTCCTGAGTCTCATCCCCTCCCTCCCAGTGAAGCTGAACATCTACCCCCACCCTCCACCCAGAGATATTTACTTTGATGCCATACTCCAAACTCAGTCAGATTCTGCTTTGAGTTTTCCTTTCTGTTCTTCTTTCTCAACTTTTGTTTATGAGTAGGATCTTCCCATACTCATCTTTGTCTTTCTGACTTAGCTCACTTAACATAATTCCTTCTAGCTCCATCCAGGATGAGTCAGAGAAAGTGGGTTCATTGTTCTTAATAGCTGCGTAGTATTCCATTGTGTAAATATACCACAACTTGGGGTCCGGTGGTAGCGCAGCAGGTTAAGCACATGTGGCACAAGCACAAGGACTGGCATAAGGATCCCGGTTCCAGCCCCCGGCTACCCACCTGCAGGGAAGTCACTTCACAGATGGTGAAGCAGGTCTGCAGGTGTCTGTCTTCCTCTCCCCCTCTCTGTCTTCCCCTCCTCTCTCCATTTCTCTCTGTCCTATCCAACAATGAATGACATCAACAGTAACAATAATAACCACAACAAGGCTACAACAACAAGGGCAACGAAAGGGGAAAAAAATAGCCTCCAGGAGCAGTAGATTCATGGGGCAGGCGCTGAGCCCCAGCAATAACCATGGAGGCAAAAAAAAAAAAAATATATATATATATATATATATATATATATATATCACAGATTTCTCAGCCACTCATCTGTTGTTGGGCACCTGGGTTGCTTCCAGGTTTTAGATACTATGAATTGCTATGAATATAGGGTTGCACATATCTTTTTGGTTGGGTGTCATGGAGTCTTTAGGATATATCCCTAGGAGAGACTAGGTCATATGAGAGGTCTATTTCTAGCATTGTGAGAGTTCTCCAGACTGCTCTCCAACAGAGGTTGGACCAATTTACATTCCCACCAACAGTGTAGGAGTGTTCCTTTGTCCCCACAACCTCTCCAGCATTTATTGCTGTGTCATTTTTGATGTATGCCATTCTCACAGAGGTGAGGTGGTATCTCAGTGTTGTCTTTATTTGCATTTCTCTGACAATCAGTGATATGGAGTAATTTTTCATGTGTTTGTTAGCCTTTTGGATCTCTTATGTAGTGAATATCCTGTTCATATCCTCTGCCCATTTTTGGATGGGGTCATTTGCTTTTTTGTTGCTAAGTTGAGGCTGATTTTCTTAGGGTTATCAAGGCAAATTTAGAAAGGTTTCAGAAAGAACAATGATAGGGTAAAGTTCTAAGAAGTGGCAGTCAATGCAAGTTGATGAGGAACACAAGATCATGGTAAATGTAGAGAAAGGAGATAGAATCTAGATTATCTAAGAAGAACTGAATTGGTGTGGTCTATAGTAGTCACTGGGGCTGCCCTATTCATGCTCCTAGGCACTGCCCTTACAGCATCAAAGGAGGCTTCCTGAAAACACCAGTATTCTGGTCAGAGGAGCACTCAAGATAAGCCAGAAGTCTGAAAGTCAAAGCTTCCAGAAGTCATCCTTGGCCATAAAGAATGGATGCTTTAAGCACAGAGAGTTAATCCCTGTGCATCATCATTGTTTGTTTTATACTATTTCTCGGTTTCTTAGAGGAGTTGGATTCCAGGTACCTATAGTTTTATGACTGAATAACAACCTTCATTGGATGGCTTTCCTTCTGTGTTAACTTGAATCATTACTATAATCCTCATATCAGATTTGCTTCTAGGAAAGTTCAAGCTAAAACATCCCAAAGTATAAATTGTTCTTCTCCTCATACCTGCCTACCACAAGATCATAAATTACTGGGAGTTCTTTGCCTCCAGCAATTGTGAAAGATATGGGGGGGCTTCTGAATGAGTTCGACAACGAATGGCTTCTGTAATCAAAACTCTAATCACTACATACTCCAAGGAGGATAAAAAAGAAAATTCACTTGAGAGCACCTTGCTTTAGAGGTCTGGATTTCTGGAATCTTTGTCTCCTATATCAATTCTAGATGTATCCACTTCCTTCCTCTCCATCACCAACCCTTATCATCCAAGCCACCAAAACCTCTCTCTAGGACCACAGGAGAGAGACTATGAAAGGTGTCACTCATCTGCTCCAAGCCACTCAGCATACCCTTCAACCAGCAATCAGAGCAATGGTTTCAAATCACAAATCTGAGGTAACACTCCACCACTTAAATTATTATCACTCTCCCTAGGATTTACAAAAAATAAAAAATAAAAAAAGAGTATAGAGGACTCCTGGTCTTTTGACTTTTACTCCTTTCCCCAATTCTTACCAACGACCCTATTCTTTTCCTCTACCTCCCAGTCACTTGGACCTTCCCTCATAGCTTCTACTCTTCTTGAGTTCTCAAACTAGGAGTTTTGCACATGATATTACTTCTGGCAGGAATTCTCTCCTTCCATGCCAGCAAACCTTACCTCCTCACTTCTTCCTAGTATGAGTTCTACATCAGTCTGAGTTCTCTGAGAAATTAGAATCTCTAACCACTTTCACCACACTACTTACTTTCTTGAACATATTTGCCTTGAATATGATACCATGAAAAGCAAAATTCCGTGGGTGGGTGGGGAGAATACAGATCCAAGAAGGATGACAGAGGACCTAGTGGGGGTTGTATTGTTATATGGAAAACTGGCAAATGTTATGCATGTACAAACTATTGTATTTACTGTTGAATGTAAAACATTAATTCCCCAATAAAGAAATTTAAAAAAAAGAAAAATTCCACTCCTTTTTTAGAAATACCTGCCTTCTGGTTCATAACCACACAGAACCCTGTTGACCTGTGGAAATCCTGATGGCTCCAAGTTAGTATCCTTATGATGGAGACTTCCCCTCATGCCACTAGACTAAAAGTTGCCTCTCCCAGGTCAGGATGGTGGTGTTGTTTTCAGCCCAGAGGCAGCCATCATAGATAATTCTCCCCTTTGTTCAAGTTTCTTTCCTTAAGAAAACCCTTCAAACTTAGCTTAAATTACAAATAAATATGTAAAAAAAAAAAAAAAAAGTCATCCTATTTCCCAATTTGAGTCCTTTGGAAGTTCAGGGCATATGCCTTCTCTTTTTGTAAAAGTGAAAGAGTGAGAGGAGCAGAAAGATTCCTGCAACATGAAATAGCAGTGTGTTTTCTAAATCTTCAGTAGAATTAATGACCTTAGGACCAGAAAAGTTACTGGGGTGGTGCCAACTCTCTGCCCCCCTTTTTTTCAGGACTCCCTAGGGGAGATGGAAGAACAGAGAGAGGCAACACAGAGTGGAAGCACTAAATGCCAGGCTCTCATACCCTTTCCTTGATGGCAATGGCCATGCTCGTTCACAGCTAGCCAGCCAGAAAAGAAAGATGATTTATTATAAGCTGTTGCAGAATATATTATGCATGGTAGAGGCATGGAAAGGTCTTTGATATGTATCTGAAAGAGCTTCAAGCCCATAAAAGAGATAAATTTTGTATGAAGAGTGTCACTGAGAGGCCGGGAAGAATCTCCGACACATCTTCATATCATGGGGAATAATGAAGGGTGGCTCTACTCACACAATCCCAGGCATTAATTTCACTTAAAGAGGCTGTTGTTAGCATATCAACACACCAACTTCCCATTGTAAATCCTTAACACTATAGGAAAATGCAACGGAAGATTCTGTGGTGGGGCCTCAAACCTTGATCAGGCCCTAGGAGTGTAAGACGGTGTTTTGTCAACTGTCCTCTAAATGCTAATCTGAACTGCCCTTCCATCCAGTCCTCCAGAATCACAAGGGAAGGCAGAAAGCTCCTTTCTTTTACTCCCCCCAATCCCTTTATTTTCAGCTTCTGCATAATTCAAAGATTACGGCCAAAGCATTATGGGATGAAGAGTTCCTTAGCCTGTGGGCAGGAACTCATTCCTTTTAGCTTTGGCCTTTGCTCCCAAATGACAGCTACTGGTTCATTCCTACTTTCTGGTGTGGGTGTCAGTATGGTCCAAGTCTCCATGCTCTCTCTTCCCTTTTATCCTGCCTTATTTCCTGGCCAAGCTCTAGGAAAAGCAGGTACAGGCTCTGCAGAGCAGCTCAAAGCACTCTGGCACACAACCAGTTACCAGGCAAGCAACATAATATTTATTGAGGATTCTTCTTGTTCCTGAATTGTGGTTTCCTGCTCCAGGCCCTGCCACTGTTTGAATTGGGCTGTGCCTAATTACGGTTTTGTTTGCTTTAATAAAGAGACATCCAACGTGTGGGGAGAGTTGTATACCAAACAATAGCAGTAATAATAGCAAAGCGTCTCTCTAAACAAATGCAATTAAGATATTCACTGTTAATTGCATTAATTAACCTCCCCCACAAAGCAGCTGGTGAAGTTTCCAGAACCAAAAGAGAAACACAATCCTGAGACACACTGGGTCAACCACTTGCTGGAGGGCCCAGCCTGAGTTGTGAAAAACCTGTGTGTCAGAATGAAACGTGCTTTCTCTGAACAGCCTGTCACCTCAGAAAGGACTGGGAAACCAAGCCATGCTTCTACAAGAAGAGGATGGCATCACATCAGGCACCCACCATCCAGAAAAGCCTATAGGCATGACTAAAATTTATAAAGACTCACTTTTACAGAAATGCTAATCACAGCAACTATAACAACTATCTTGATGCTCAGCTCCACCCCAATTCTCCATTCTCCAAAGCTGGAGAACCCACAGCATTACCTTCAATGGTCCAAGTTTAGTGTCTTGTCCTGAGCAAGACAGAACAGGAAAAGCTGGTAGAATTATGTTGCTAAACATGATTTCTCCTTCCCCTGTAGACAACCATAACTTGATTGTTTTTCAGAGATGTACAAGTATTTTTTTATTTATTTTTTTTTATTTAAAAAAATTTTAATTATCTTTATTTATTGGATAGACACAGCCAGAAATCAAGAGGGAAGGGGACGATAGAGAGGGAGAGAGAGAGACAGAAAGATACCTGTACAAGTATTATTTCGACCTCATACGTCCTGGAGATTCAAGGGCCTCATAATTGTTCTTTTCTTCCAGTAAGGAAAACAGGGCATTATGGGCAATACTCACCCACTCCAAAGCCAGTTACTCAGAACTGGTACCAGACTCCAGCTCTGCTGACATGCTCTGTAAGCCACTAAGTGTTATAACTAAGTGTTATAACAACTGTGTCCATTTAAAAAAAAAACATAATAATGAAGCAACATTATTGAATCTTGTTTTCTGCCCAAGGAACTAGATTCCCAAGATTTAGTTAAATATTTTCTTTCATCTAAACTAGTAGTTGTTACATTAAGTTTCCAAGGGGGAGTAGACTGGATCTGGTAGACATGTGGTGATGGCTCCTGGATCATTTCTGTTAGGTAATGTCTTGCCACCTCTCTTGGTGTCAGAGAACCAAGAGGAGAAGCAGTGTAAAGAGGAAAGATTATGAGCTTGCTTGGGATATGAAGACTGTGAGTGCTTCTAAGCCATCCAAGAGTACATACTGAACTTGGCACAAACTAGAATCTGAATGTGAGAGTCATATATGTGCTCTCAGAAACTGATACCACAGAAAAGGGTGAGGTCAACTCAAGACAGAATGCAGAGTGAGAAGAAAGAAAAATCTCAGGGAAGAGATGGTAAGTGGAACCATGAATGAGAAAAGGATAAGCAGCCATAGAACTTGAAAGGTAAGCCAAGGGAGAGGGAGAAGCCAGTGTCAAGGGTCATTAAGAGCTGATGAAGCAGACTGGTTAAATAATGGCTATGCAGAAAGACCTTCATATCTGAGGCAAAAGAGTCCAGGTTCAAATCCCAGTACTATCAAAAGCTAGAGGTTAGCATTGCTGGGGGTGGAGGGAGGGCGGAGATGGAAAACAACCACTGGGAAACACTCTGTGGGTTTGGTGAGCAGAGGTCACTGACCACCTCAACTAAGGCAGAGGAAGGAAGCCAGACAAGTGCAAAAGACAAGGGCGAGAAAATTTTGCCCAGTGTCTGGAGAAGCTGGGTTGAAGATGAGGAAGAGAAACATGGGGAAGTAACTGAAGGAGATTGTGGGGGTTGGCAGGCAGGCTTGCTTTTATTTTTTTTTTTTTCAATTTATTTTTGATAGAAGTTTTTGAGTATAGGTTAAAAGCTAATAGAAAAATGCTTGGTGGCATATGTGATATTATGCATCTCATGCTAAGTAAATGCTTAGAAATGAAATAAAATCAATAAATATTGAAATCTGGTCAGTGTTCTGCACACGGAAGTGTTTAGGGAGAAATATATAATGTCTGCAAAGAAGGACCAACAACTGATAAAACAAATACAGAAAACTGCTCACTGTAGCATCTAGGTGGTGAATATATGAGTATTCTCTCCATAATTCTTTCAACTTTTATAGGTTTAGTGGAAGAAGTAATAGAAAGAATCTGGTGGACGAAAAAAAAAATTCAAATACCAAAGGAAAACAGATGTAGTGATGCCAGTCCCTGTTTGGGCGCCATTATGCTGAGCTAGCTTCGTGGGCAGGAGACAGACGACCAGGGACTCATGGCTGATCTGGGAAGCAGTATCTCATTTATTAATCAGATACATCGCCTTTTAGACATCTCTTCACCAGAAGTGACAAGGAAAATGAAATGACTAGGAGAGGGGGCAGAGCAAAAAAAAAGAGCACAAACAGAACATAGAAAACTTCCATCTAACCAATGAGGATTAAACCAATACCCTACAGGCAGGGTGGGACCCAGGTAAAACAATGATTATGTAAGTCAAGCAATGCAACAGAAGGGGTCTTAGAAGCAGAATTTAGAAACATACCAACACAGTGATTTTCCCAGGGAAGTGTGAGGAGGTAAGTTTGGTAAAGGCATCTGTCTGGCTGACAGAAGAAGGTGAAAGCTTTGTGAAAACAAGAAAGTAGGAAATGAACCATAAGAATCATCCCTGACAGTATAGTCTGTAAGAAAAAGGAAAATGCTTGAGAATCCAGTGCTTTATCCATTGTGCCTATAATATTTATACACATTTCCCATATTTTGGAGCTACTCTCTTCCCTCATCCAGCTTTCTGGTCCTTTTTCCAGCCATGACACATCTCCCCAGACAATAATGTGGACCCACCTACATATCAGATGTCAGGTTCAGAAAAGAAAAAAAAACATTAGTATAGTCACGGGTCCTTGAATATAACTAAAATAGGCCTACCAACTATCTACAACATGGAGACCCTCAAATTTCATCTGAACTATTCCAACCTCTAGGTTCATGATTACTCAACAATTTGTTTGGCTTTATATGTTAACTCTTTTTTCAGTTTCACCAGGTTCCAGATGCTAGCATGATGCCAAATGGACTTCCCTGGGCAGACTACCTCACTAATGTGTCCTGGAGCCCCACTTCCCCAGAGCCCTGCCCCACTAGGGAAAGAGAGAGACAAACTGGGAGTGTGGATCGACCTGTCAATGCCCATGTTCGATGGGGAAGCAATTACAGAAGCCAGACCTTCCACCTTCTGCACCCCATAGTGACCCTGGGTCCATATTCCCAGAGGGATAAATAATAGGAAAGCTACCAGGGGAGGGGGTGGGATACAGAGTTCTGGTGGTGGGAATTGTGTGGAGTTGTACCCCTCTTAGCCTATGGTTCTTACCAGTGCTTCCTTTTTATAAATAAAATTTAATTTAATAAAAAAGGAAAAGGAAAGTAAAATTCCTTACACAGACATTATTATATCAAATAATAGATCTAAAAGGGCTCACTGCATGCTACCACTACTGATCTGGGAGTTTCCCTACATGTAATGAATTTGTAACAATCCCCATGGTATAAAGCAAATCCTATAAGATGACTAGGAACATGTGACTAAACAGGCTAAAATTCTTGGGCCATCCCATCAGTGGTTCTTCATCCTGACTCTTTCACTTCCTCATATATGGTCAGACACATGAAGTAAGCACCTGCTACATCTAAGCCATTCCTCCCTCACCATTGGCTCCAACACAGCTTCAAGGAGTACACGCATTGTAATAAACAGACCTGAGCTCAAGTCCCAGCTAGACCATGACCTAGCTCATTGAGGACTCACTTTCCCACCCTGAAAAATTGGATCAAAAATCACTCCTAGATCTCTAGGCCACTGCAAGTTCCAGGGACTGAGGTCTTGTATTAATAAAACTATTATGCCCACACCTGGCCCATACCAAGGACACAACACAAATTGTTATTTTCCATACTCATGATTTTTCCATTTCAATCCTTGCAAAAGTATGGACTGCTATAATTCAAAGACACTTTACAGCTCCAAGTGCAGTGGTGCTTGTGTTTTGAAACTGCTTTTGCTCTCTGCTCACATCTCAAGCTGCATAAAACATGTTGTCTCTAGTGTTGCTGATGCCTTAGGTCATATTGTGCGTCCACATGAAAGCCAATTCGAGAATCATTATAATCCAAGCAGCTTTCAGATGGGCAGCCTGTCACTTCTGAAGAGTCCCCCGGTCACAGAGAAGTGCCCTGGAACCTTATTTCCTTCTCCAGGTCAAAGATTCACCTGTGGTAATTAGCACATCGGCCTGGACCAGACTGAGTCTGTGTAGCCACAAGACCAAAGGAAGCCCTTCATCATTCCACATGGAAAAAGTATCTCTCTGATTCTTTTGCTCCCAGATCTGAAAAGCCACCACCTTCTCTGAACACTGGAAAAACTCCAATTCATTAACTGATTTTGACAGAAAAGAAAAATCTCAAAAGGCTTGTTGACAGCCACGGTAGCCTTGGTG